>NC_090761.1:4857868-4993289 GCF_036898095.1 Palaemon carinicauda
TTTAAACTTTTACTTTATTCATGGACGCGTCTTATTTTCATCCATAAATTTTATGGCATCGCATTACAAACAAGAGCTTTCTGACCTCCGCCATAGGGTGACGTTGACACAAAAGAAAGACATTCAATTTGCATCTGATCCAGACTCCTCATCCTGGTCTAGAATCCGAATTTGGATCATCACCAAAATTTATTGGAGTCGTCCATGGCTTATGATCTATCTATGGTGAGAGTTTCGTCAAAATCCGTCAATTTGTTTTGACGTAATCTTTAAAATTATGAGAAATGCAAATCCGGATCAGAACCGGATCATCCCAAAATGTTAATGGAGTCGTCCATAACCTAAGATTTATCTGTGATGACAGTTTCGTCAAAATCTGTCAATTTGTTTTGATGTAATCTTTGAAATTAGGAGAAATGCAAATCCGGATCTAGAATCCGGATCGGAACCGGATCATCTCAAAATGTTAATTTGTGCCCAACCGCCTCTTCTCGTTACCCCAAACCCTCCTTTAGTTCTCACTTCACCAAACACTGACCTATTCAGGTTATAAAATGCTATGTTCATTTAAATATTTTATGCTTTGGTTATAAGCATTTGATATTAGAAACTGCCACTCCATTCTATGTAAGTTTAGAAAGCCAGTATGGTATTTGCTATGGTAATTTTACAGTACATTCAATTAAATTGGAGTAGTAACATTGATCAGTACAATACAAAATAAGCAGGATTCGACAACTTCAAAATCAACCAGAGATAAATGTGTTTTATGCTTTTCTTATTTTTGTTACTCCTTCTTCAACCTACATAACTTGTCAAAAGAAGGTAACCCCTTCGTTTGATGCTAATGAATCTTTCAGTATAAAGTTGTATTTTAAACCAAGTAGGAACATTCGTCACATAGAACTGTGTCGAAACCACTTGAAGTATTAAAAGCGACCTTGATAAAGTTTATATAATTTCACATTATTCCACTTTGCGACATCTGGCAGCAAGGTTTAAGAGAAATAAAAGTTTAAACATGCTTGACTTAGTAAGCATACATTGAAAATTAATATGCCTTCTGAAATCACTGATTACATGGCCTTTTTTTAATTTTCAAGAATAAAATCCTACTTTCCTAGGTAGGAGTTGACCAGTTTCAGATTAGATCACAAGTACCCGTTTGGAATGTTTTTATTTTTTCTTCTTTTAAGAGATCCCAGGCTATATTAAATTCTCTTAGAATGCGATGTAAGAAATATTTATACCCCAAAATATAGAAGATACCAAGGATTTATTCCTTTTTCTTTTCTTTTCTGAAGTACTCCCAGCTTCAGGGTGTCCATTGGTTGGTGACCAGTCCTTGCAACCTAGACAATGATACTTTTCACATCTGACATTCCCTTAGTACAGAAAGCACTCGTATGGCACTCTGTCTCGAAAATGTGGGCCAAAGTTTTCATCCAAGTACTTGTCACCCTTAAAACATTTGTCATCCATACCTGAAGAGAAGATGTGGAGCTTGCACTGTTTGAAATGGGAATTTTATAAGAATGTTCCTTACCTCTTGGAATTATTAAAAACAAATTACCAAAGAAGACCCATATTCTTAAAAAATTCTCTATTCTGGCGAGACAAATGTAGTCTCATTCCTCTGTTTTGGTTTAGGCCACGGTCTTTATAAACCTTGGTTTAGGCGAAACAATACTAGTCACCATTTCAGATGTCGACGAAGTTAGGTAGTTCTGTGATACTACTGGTACGTGTACTAAATAAGGTTGGTATGTTGGCATTCAACTTTCACACTTCACTTCCATAAGTTGTCTGTACGATTTTTTTTTTCCATATGCCTAAAGTTTTGAAGGAAAATAAACAATTTATCACTGTTCTGCTCCATCTATTTAACTTTCGATGACAAATGTTTTGCTTTTTTTAATTTCTAGATTTCTTAAACAAATGCACTACCATTGTAAGGATGAACTGATGGTAGCCATAAATTATGTGCTGAAACAGCTGTCAAAAAGAGTGGGGAGTCGCAAAGTAACAGATTTCGTCTGTTCCTTCAAAAATAGATGCATATGATGCAAATGTATATTGTATTTATAAAGGTTTTATATTTAGGTGTATTTATAGAAATATATATATGTAAATATATGTGTATATATACATATATATATATATATATATATATATATATATATATATATACATATACATATATATATGAGAGAGAGAGAGAGAGAGAGAGAGAGAGAGAGAGAGAGAGAGAGAGAGAGAGAGAGAGAGAGAGAGAGAGGAGAGAGAGAGAGAGATTGCTTTCAAGAGGTTCCTTGAGAAAAAAAAATCCATCTTGGTTATAAATGAACATAAAATGGTTTTGTCTAATATACTTTATTGTCTAATTATCGAATTAATTTTTGGTCTGGTATTACAGAAGTCTCATAAAGGTTCTTTTCGTTCCATTGTAAACAAAATAGTCCCTTATTCTTTCAGGGTTCCACCCCACTTCGACCTCATGCACATTACATTTAGAACTTTCAACACGAGATCATTTCTTTTGTTTTTATGCTTACGTTTTTTTTTTCCTCACCTGGTGAAGGAGAGACTGTAATTACTTTAATTGGATAAGGCGCTATCACTTTCCCAGACACACCTCAAAAGTTTATCTATAATAAAACAATTTCTACGAGGCGTTACTTATTTTTTTATTTGAATCTATTAAGATACTTGTGTATTCAAATATTTTCTTTACAAAAAATTTCCCAAACTATTCAAACAAAAAATGTATACTTTTCTTTGTTGTCATAACTGTGAGGATAAAGAAAACCTAGGCTTCATTGTTCGTAAATTGTGAGAAAATTAATTTTGAAGTTAAACATAAATAAAAGACTAATGGGAAAAAGACGAAAAACTGCAAATATAAGATAAGCTGCAGATGACATGTACTCATACAATCAGTATGTCATCTAAGGCCAGCTGTAAGTAAGTGTATCTTTCACAAAAAAAAAAAAATGACCAAAAAGAAAACAAAAACAAAAAAAGTGAAGTCTGGAAAGTGGCCAAGTTCCTACTTTCACGATCTGGTGATGACGCCAGAGAATACTTGTCAGCTGAAGGAATTAGCTCGTTTATATGTAAACATTTCCCTGCGGCTTCATAATATTTGACAAAACGTTGGACACCAATATAAATTTGGTCTGGAGCCCATTTCCACACCATTGGATGACGTACCTGTTAAATGTATCGCATGGGAGCTATAATATTTAGATGAATTATGAATGGTGATGATTTACTTTATCAACTAACTTTTCATCGATGTTGTTTATAAATTTATATTTTTTTCTATCTGACTTTTTGTACTTCTTGGGTGGTTTATTTCTTTAATTAAAAATTTTATTTAATGTCTTTGGCATAATCTTTTCTACTTATAAAAAGTAATGTGGTTTTCCTATATCATATGACCTGACACAACTCCATCCTCATGAGACACGTTTGTCTTCTCTTTTTCTCTATAATTGTCTATAGATTGGCGTGTCTCTTCCTATATGCACGATTTTATTACACGATTTCATGAAGCATATGTGGTAGTAGTAAGTCCGTGGTTGCAAATTATACTTCGTAATGATTACTGGTTTTGAGTCTCCTTTTCCTTATCCAATGGATTTAGAGATTTATTTGATGTTGATATACGAATGGTTTCGACTTTTTGTTAGATTCTCATAATGAGCTATTGGAAACGTCCCTGCCTAACAATCTGTTGGATGGGGTTCAAGACCCAGTCAAACTCGATACTTTCGAGTAGTTTCTGTAACCTCATCATCCTTGTGACCATGGTGTGTGGTGTGTTTTGGGTAGCCTGTAGTTCTACCTGCTTAGTCATCAGCAGCAATTGCCTGGCCCTCCCTGATCTTAGCTTGATGAAGAGGGTGCTTGGGCCTTGATTATATATGATATGGTCAGTGTCTATAGCAATTTACTCTCCCTTGCCCCTGTCATTCATGAGCGACCTTTAAACCTTTAATGGATGTACTTTTGTTTTGCAACTATTTTTATTACTGGAATTTTTGTGTCCCCAAAGAATAACCACTTTCACTGGATTTTTTTTTAGAGAGTGACTCAGTTTGTGTAATGAAAATTATTCAACCCATAAATATCTTAAGTTTTGACATTTTTACTTTGGGATTTACTTGTTGGTAAATTTGTTAAAGTTATATTCTTAGCTTTACTCAAATCGGGATAAGTTACTCTTTCGAATAATATTTTTTTCTTTCTTTTATGTCACGTATTTCTTCCCTCATGGTCTTTTGATCTTATGATATTTACACGCTCTACTTTACTATACAGTGCGTAATTGAAATCAGAGATACAGTATCGATATGTTAATATATTACAATAACCACAGGGCTATGGAGAACATTTACTTTAACAATCTAAAAGAAATGTAACTGAGCTTGGCAAATCAATAAGCACACCAATATTAGAAACTATAAGTAGTAAGACTTACTGCTCAATAGAGCCCAAGCAATGAAACAGGTGAAAATACAGACCAGATGCTAACCTCCCTCCCGTAGGTAGGCCTACAAGGCTATTATTACTTTTACAGATTCGGCCACTTTGGTGCTGGAATGGACTCTTGCTTCATTGGTAGCCTGGTTCGCAGACACAGAGTGGTGGCAGCATAAAAATTTGATGAAAAGGCAGAGAATTTAAATTTTTGCAAAGTTCTGCAGTCAGGGTAGATATGTTACAGGCAAACTGTGTAACCAGGCATTTCACGAAATGCCTAAAGATTTTAGGCATTTCGTGAAATGACTATTTCACTTAGGGATTTCACGAAATGACTAAAATTTCTTGGCATTACGGGAAATGACTGGTTTTATAGGCCAGGGATTTCGTGAAATGCCTGGTTCATAAGAGGGTTTTAGTTCAATAATGAATATTGTATACGCTAAGGGTATTTTAGTAGCAATACTTTTTGCCATGGATAGGATTTTATGTTTGAATAGTATGCAGTTTAATTAAATAGTGTATATTTGCAGGTATATTGTATATGTTTAGGGTATTTTAGTAGTAACCATTCTGTGACAATACATTTCTTAAAACCATTTATTGTTTCTTCTTTCATTAAATAGTACAATTAGATGAGACAACACATGGAATGATTCAATCAGATATACACAAGTTAAAAATGTAGTGACATATTGATACACAAAGTACTTTTACACAACTTCACCATATACTTCCTATTCATTGCAACAGGAAAGGCTGTTATGACAACGGCTGTTACACTTCACATTAGCCTTATAACATTGGCTCTTATTGTTACCGCACTTTTTTTAACCTGAACTTGCACAACTGCCATGGAGTTGTCCTTGGCTACTAGAGGGCCCTTTCTTCAGTGTCTCACGAAGAGATACTTGCTGTTCTTGGTTGATTTCATCAACACCTAACAATCGTTGGGGGCCCAAATTGAATTCAGTCCTAGTAAATTTAGTCTTTAGTATCCCTGCCTTTACCCCTATATTCTTAAGTTATTTTCATTTCTGTCCATGACGATTCCAAGAAGATTTCTTGGATCTCACCTTCCCCTGTCAACTTGTAGAACAGGGATAGTGACATTGTTCCCTATTTCCCCGGCCTTTAAGTCAATCCAACTATTTTTGACCATACGTTCTGCTTGGCACAGTTGAGCCTCTCTGGCTCTCTTGGGGTTCTTGGAAATTTCTTGTTGTCTTGATGCAATAGGATATGATGGACTGAATGGTGGAGGGCATGTGTGGAATTCGGCTCTTGATCCCTGAATAGTATGAAGAGTTCTTCTAGTTCTGATCAAAATAAAGGCTTAGGGACCAATCCCGGGTGTTGTTGTCAAAAGAGCCAAGCAGCCAGCATGTTAGTCCGTGGGCTGAGGGGGCTCACCTTGCAACCCCCCCCCCCCCTTAAAATTGACAAAAGTGCATTTAGATTGTAGCATTTGATTCATATTTTCCTTTTTTTAATGTTCCCATTGAAAAAAAATAGGGACTCACTCCCACTACTGGGCCACTTTCTTTGATGACATCGAATTTTGCTGCTGCCAATTTTGGGGTAGGGGAAACTTAATTAGACATAACTCCGGACTGAATGGTCAGAGAAAGATATATTACATATCAAAATGTTTGCTTTGGAACTCCCTAACAGATAAAATCGACAATTTGCAATTATGTTTAATAATTGGGTCACCAAATTTGGGGTCAAGTGAAAATTTTAGGCACCTCCATAAATGTACCCCCAGGACCAGCCAGACCAATATTTGAAGACTTTTTCAAAGGATATTGTTAAAAGATTACAAAGAAAGAGGCCATTTCAAACAAAATGGTAGTTGAATTTAAATTGAACACTTATGCTTGAAACAACTCTGGCTACAAATTATATGAAAATTAGTGCATGGAAATTATATGGAAATGTTTAACAGATATACAGAAATAGCGAAAAATCACAATATAAAGATTAAAAACCAACGTTAAGTGAATAAGAATCCCTGTTTACGTAATATATACTTACCAAACACATAAAAGTGTTGTTTTCATACAAATACCATAACTACACTGTTTGGCTGACTTCTATCAGGCAAAGTGTGTAGTAAAAACTACTAAATTTCCGTCATTTCACGTAATGGCTGGAAATATTAGTCATTTCGTGAAATCCCTAAGTGAAACAGTCATTTCACGAAATGCCTAAAATCTTTAGGCATTTCGTGAAATGCCTGGTTACACAGTTTGCCTCTAAGAGATATAAACAAAAATGAAATTCTTTACTTTTCTTGAAAACGTTGAAGCTTCTCGTATCCCTATGAGCAGGGCCGGATTAAGCCTTTTAAAGGCCCTAAGCACTTAAAGAGTTAGGTGCCTCATACTTATTATATGTTTAATTCAAAATATAAACATAATGAACCACAAAATTTTATCCACCGAAATTAAACAAAACTAACAGTAAGAAAGAAAACCATATTCACTTTTATATACTTTCACTCTCATTAGGCAAGTTTTCCCCTGCATTCTTAACATAATAAAGACAATAAGTCCCATGAAATATTATCCATTTAAATTAAATTCAATTGGCAGTAAGAATCAAAACTATTTTCATTTTTGTATACTTTTACTTATGTTTGAAAAGTTTTCTCCTATATTTTTTTTTTCACACTGCAAAGTCTTTAATCAGATACTCAAAACTGGTCTTACGTAACTCATCTGCTTCTATACTTAATAGAGATAAGGCATCCAGCCTTGTTCTGATGGGATTTTGAATATGATTCAGCTGAAAAAAAATGATCGGTCAGCTGAACAATTTACGATCATTAATGTTAAGAATATACGAAATCTAATATTTATATTTGGAAAGGCCCACTTAATGTTATCTTCTACAAGTATTTCTTAAAGTTCTGCATGACTAAATCTTGTTTCTTCAATTTTTGTGTCACTGAATTTATGGCGCACATATGAATGAAACTGCTGAAGCTCAGCATAGAAATTACTGTGAAAATCAATAGGATTTTAGTAGCAATGGGAATACCTTTCAGTGTTAAAGATGAAGTAACTTTGTTGTAGCGGTATATCATTTAGAAAAGAGAATGTCCTCTATTTATCTATATATCTCTCATTTTTTCATCCGAGTTTCAAGTATGATAACAATTGTATAAAATGTGGTGATACGAGATTTATCTCTGGCATCAAAATATACATCTGGTACATCTTCGTCATTGGATACCTTCTTCTTATGCCTTTGAGAGTCTTTATGAGTTGCAGTTATAGAAAGCTTTCTACTGAAGAGAAGGTCTTACCTTAAATGCAATTTATTTTATTTTCTTAATTTTTAAAACATTTTTTATGTAAAAACTAACAAAAAATCAAACTCGTGCAAAGCCTTTTATTAAAAAAGCACGTAAATGTATTTAAAATAGAGTATTTTAAAGCAGGAGGTTATAATCCCGGGGACCCGAACAGGGGAGGTAGCCTAGTGAGGAAAGGAAACAAGGGAAAATAAAATATTTTAAGAACAGTAACAACACTAAGATAAATATATTCTATATAAACTGCAAAAACTTTAACAAAACAAGAGAAAGAGAAATTAAATAGAATAGTTTGCCGAAGTGTACCCTCAAGCAAGAGAACTGTAACCCAAGACTGTGGAAGACCATGATACAGAGGCTATGGCACTACCCAAGACTAGAGGTAGTAGGTTGGCAAGGGCACCAGCCACCCGTTCAGATACTACCGCTAGAGAGTTATGGGGTATTTGACTTGCCAGACAGTACTACATAGGATCCTTCTCTCTGGTTACGGTTCATTTTCCCTTTGCCTACCCATACACCGAATGGTCTGGCCTATTCTTTACATATTCTCTTCTGTCCTCATACACCTGACATCACTGAGATTACCAAACAATTCTTTTCTCAAGCGGTTAACTACTGGACTGTAATTGTTCAGTAGCCACTTTCTTCTTGGTAAGAGTAGAAGAGACTCTTTAGCTATGGTAAGCAGCTCTTCAAGGAGAAGGACACTCCAAAATCAAACCAGTGTTCTCTAGTCTTGGGTAGTGCCATAGCCTCTGTACCATGGCCTTCCACTGTCTTAGGTTAGAGTTCTCTTGCTTGAGGGTACACTCGGGCACACTATCTAATTTTTCTTCCTCTTGTTTTGTTAAAGTTTTTATAGTTTATTTAGGAAATATTTATTGTAATGTTATTGTTCTTAAAATATTCTATTTTTCCTTGCTTCCTTTCCTCAATGAGCTATTTTCCCTGTTGGAGCCCCTGGGCTTATAGCATCCTGCTTTTCCAACTAGGGGTTTAGCTTAGCAAATAATAATAATAATAATGGTTTGATTTTGGAGTGTCCTTCTCCTAGAAGAGCTGCTTACCATAGCTAAAGAGTCTCTTCTGTGTTACCTAGAGGAAAGTAGCCACTGAACAATTACAGTGCAGTAGTTAACCCCTTGAGTGAAAGAAGAATTGTTTGGTAATCTCAGTGTTGTCAGGTGTACGAGGACAGAGGAGAACCTGTAAAGAATAAGTCAGACTATTCGGTGTATGCATAAGTAAAGGAAAAGTGAACCGTAACCAGAATGAAGGATCCAACGTAGGACTGTCTGGCCAGTCAAAGTACCCAATAACTCTCTAGTGGTAGTATCTCAACGGGTGGCTGGTGCCCTGGCCAACCTACATCCTAGTTCTTATGTTAGGCTATACATGTATCAATGATATTTAAGATCCATTTTAATAAGAAATATTTTCTTTAATTTGTTTCCATAAAATTTGCAGTTTGTTAAGTCATCAGTTATCTGAAATATGTATACTGCTGCCATTAAGAACACTCCAAAATTAAACCATTGTTCTCTAGTCTTGGGTAGGGCCATAGCATCTGTACCATGATCTTCCACTGTCTTGGGTTAGAGTTCTCTTTCTTGAGGGTACACTCGGGCACACTATTCTGCCTTATTTCCCTTCCACTTGTTATGTTAAGTTTTTATAGTTTACATAGAAAATGTTTATTTTAATGTTGTTACTTTTCTTAGAATATTTTATTTTTCCTGTTTCCTTTCCTCACAGGGATATTTTCCCTGTTGGGGCCACCGGGCTTATAGCATCCTGCTTTTCCAACTAGGGTTGTAGCTTAGCAAGTAATAATAATGATAATAATTTTACCCTTTTTAGGAGTAAGAAATGCATCATCATCATCATCATCATCTACGCCTATTGACGCATGCAATATGATTTTTATGAAATTTTCTATTATCATTATTATATCTATAATAGTCATTATCATTATCCTTTCGAGTATTTTGTGAGATAAAGTTGAGAATTTTGAGTTCATATTTATTGATTCTATAACAAAAAAATTACCTCAAGTCAGAAGTCCAAAACGAATTCATAGTAAATGGCAATGTATAAGCTATGTTTAGACCTGAATTGCCTTTATTTTTTTATTTATTTTTTTCTTTTTTTTTTTGCTATAAACATTACCAAACGGTATTATTATTAATAAAAAAAATACGAAAGAAAAGTTTTCTGATAAAGGAATGCGAATTTATGCAAAAAAAAAGAAAAATAAGTAAAAATAAAATAATAAAAAAAACGCGTTTTCTTGAAAAAGAAGGCCATTATTTCCGTCGCAAATATTTAATTAATTAGATATATCCTATATTAATGGTGGTACCAAGTGGGAACCTGGGTTTATTGGTGGGGAAAATTTACTGGCGAATCGATAAATAATGATAAAACTAACGGCTAACCTTTTCTTTTTATACATTATTCTCTAGAACGCATAATAAATCCACGAAAAATTAGACAAAATATTGGCATCCTATTCCCCTGAAATATTCATTCTCTTTTGTTCACATTTTACAATTCGTAAGGTGAGCAATGCAATTCTGAGTTATCTTCCATAGGGAAGACCAACACATTTTTTACTGTAACTCAACTGTGAAGAAAATTATTTGCTTTCAGAGTTTGTGATTTGGGAAGAGGGATCTGGAGCCTAGCCTCCCCCCCCCCCAGGTCTGTGACTTATTATTATTATTATTATTATTATTATTAATTGCTAAGCTTCAACCCTAGTTGGAAAAGCAGGATGCTATAAGCCCAGGGACCCCAACAGGGAAAATAGCCCAGTGAGGAAAGGAAACAAGGAAAACTAAATTATTTTCAGAACAATAACATTAAAATAAATATCTCTTATATAAACTATAAAAACTTTAACAAAACAAGAGAAAGAGAAACAAGATAGAATATTGTGCCCGAGTGTACCCTCAAGCAAGAGAACTCTAATCCAAAACAGCGGAAGACCATGGTACAGAGGCTATGGCACTACTCAAGACTAGAGGACAATGGTTTAATTTTGGAGTATCCTTCTAGAAGAGCTGCTTACCATAGCTAAAGAGTCTCTTCTACCCTTACCAAGAGGAAAGTTGCCACTGAACGATGACAGTGTAGTAACCCCTTGGGTGAAGAAGAATTGTTTGGTAATCTCAGTGTTGTCAGGTGTATGAGGACAAAGGAGAATATGTAAAGAATAAGCCAGACTATTCGATGTGTGTGTAGGCAAAGGGAAAATGAGCCGTAACCAGAGAGAAGGATCCAATGTAGTACTGTCTGGCCAGTCAAAGGACCCCATAACTCTCTACCAGTAGTATCTCAATGGGTGGCTGGTGCCCTGGCCAGCCTACTACCTACCTTAGGAAGGGGGATCTGGGTGCTTCCCCCCAGCTATCTGTGACCTGGGAAAGGGGTTATGGTGGCTTGACCCCAACTAAGCTTATGATCTGGAAGGGGAGTCTGGGGGCTTGCCCTCAGGCTAGGTCTTTGACCTTAGAAGAGGAGTCCAGGGCTTACCCCCCGGGTTAGGTCCGTGACCTGGGAACTACTAGGTTAGGTTAGGTTAGGTGGGTTTGTTAAGTTCTGCAACCTTTTACGAATCCCGAAAGTGTTAAATGAACACGTTTTTTCTGTTTTCGCCCACCCAAAGTCCCAGGTTCCCACCTGTGTCCGTCGGGAAAGGGGGGTTGGGGGGATACCAAGAGAACAGTTTATTTGCTGAGGAAATCAAGGTCAAATTCATTGAAAGCACAATATTTACTGTAGGAATAAGTTCATGTTGTTCTATAATTCTATTATTTAGACAATAGCTTAAATACAGAATACAGATGTGGGCTTACCTTGAAAAAAAAATTCACATTCAGAATTTCATTTTGCCATGGCTGAAAGCAATTGAAAATAGGCTCCGTGTTTTTTTCTCTATTTCCTTTATAAACTGGAATCACTGAACTGTTAAGAAATCAAAATAGCAAAAGCAAAACTGATTGTTGAATAGGCTACTTGTAAAATTTTTAAATTATAACTCAATTTCTTAACCTAGCCTGATAAACTGTATATATCCTTAACAAACTATTGATTGACAAATACTGTAGGTCGTAAATTCATTCCCTGATGTCAAGATAAAACTGCAGGTGTAGACATACTGTAGGCTTACTTGGTGATATTAGTCAAAAAACTTTTCTAGATAACCTCCAATCAGACTGTACTGTATAGCCAAGAAGTTTGGTTTGCAGAAAATTGATGACTATGAGGTCTGTGAATTTAGACGTCAAACGATAGTTGCTCAAATTCTTTGTACATGGGGTAGTCATCATCTTGTGACATGGCATGGATGCCGCTGAACTGTTTCTGTTGTGTTCGTTTGTTTGTACCCTTACGGTTCAACATTTCCCGCTCTTGAGGCTTGGGCCGGTCGTGGTTGGCTTCACCATTCCGCCGCTTGTTTGCTGACTGCCGTTTTTTTTGTGTAGCACATCTTCATCCAGTGGTTTTTTCCTCCACACTCAGAACACGTAGTACCCCAGGCCGGGCACTTCTTGTATTCATGAGTTCCACCACAGCTACGACACTGTTTCACGGCACTTACTGACTGGCTCTTCTGGACTGACACCTCCGCTAGCTGGCGCATGTCTGTGAGTGATGCCTCATGTGTACATCTCATGTCCAGTGCTTCCTCTAGTGTCAGCTTCTCGTTCTTGGCCAATAAGTCCGTCTGTAGCTCTTGGTGACGAGTTCCTGTGATTAGCTGCTCGATGAGTCATTCCTAACTTTCTTTGTTGTTGCAAAAATTGCACGTTTATGCCTGCAACCTGCACCGGGCAAGGAAATCATTGCTCATCTCTGCTTCTTTCTGCTTGAACTTCTGGAGGTAAAAGCGGGTGATACAAAAGTTGGTTTTCGTCTCCAGTTGTGCCTCAAACTTACCCCAAACCTTTTCTGCATTTTTCTTATCTTCTTCACTGTCAAAGGTCCGGGAATTGTATTTCTTCAGGGCCCTCTTCCCCTGAGAGAAGTAGTATATGGTCCACCTGCTTTTCTGCCTTGATGTCCTTGACACTGAAGTAGAGGTCACAGCGCTGGTGGAAAAGCTTGAAAGCTTCTCTCATGTTGGCAGCAGACTAGTCCATGTATGGCAATATCCCACGAGCTTCTGCCATTGTCACAATTTTCAGTTCTATTTTTTTAGTACAAACGTCCTTATGGGCCACCGTAGCGCTCTGCTTACACGTGGTTTCCTTGATCGGTTTCTCACCGGCGTCCAAGATGGCGGCGCCTACAGCATAATTACGCATAAATTTCACAGATTCTCGTCATTCTCCGACACAGTATTGTTTTCACTGTCCATTTTTTTATCACCGTTCATATTAGGTTTGCTTTTCCACTTCCACTATGTAACGGTTTTTGTTGTCTGGAGTCCAAGAATGACAACGTTCACTATACTCTATTTTTTATAGCGGTGCATATTTGCACTTGACTCACAGGGATGCCCTTTTAGCTCGGAAAGTTTCCTGATACCTGATTGGTCGGAAGTATTTTTGTCCGAACACCTTCATTGTTCTCGAATGATTACCAAGTAATGTGAATCGAAACTTATTTATTAACCTATATTTCTCCATCATATATATGTTTTGTCAATAAACAATGTGAAAGAATAAATATATTATAAAGAATCGTCTTGGTAAGTCTAAATTTAATAACACCATCCACCGAAGTCAACGACAGCAGCTTGTTTTCGGATGCACGCTTTGTAATTTTGTAATTTTTCACATATTTTAACACAAATTGGAATAGATTACACTCAGCATAAGTTAAACATGTTATTATAAACTTTCTTTGAATACCAGAACTTACCAAAAACATGGAATTAATAAAACCCGATATTTGTGAAAATTTATGGGGAGGTAAAAGAACAGCCTGTAGCGGCCTGGCAAAAAAACGATCCCTTCTGACTCGTAGACGCAGTTTGTTTTTTTCTTTCGTAATATAGTTCGGCCTATTCCTTTCAGTTTAAATAGTCTTACATTGTTTCACTTCGTATTATTTTGCTTAGTATTTTCCCACATTCCTGTTCCTCACCTAATATCTATCTATTTTCCCCGATATCCCTTCTTTCATATATGGGATATCCGCACTACGATTCCTTATTTCTTATCCTCTGTCGAAAGTGATGGCTTGAAGGGAAGCACGTGCTAGTCTCATTAAAATAGTGTAGAGGCGGGAATAAAAAAATACTATGCTTGATATCAGGTTTTCAGAATAGGTTATACTTGCTACACAGCATAAAATTTATGTTGTTATTATTATTTACATACTTACTGACGTAAGGTGCAAAACATAAGGAATCGTAGTGCGGATATCACATAGGCCTATATGAAAGAAGGGATATCGGAGAAAATAGATAGATATTCGGTGAGGAACAGGAATGTGGGAAAATACTAAGCAAAATAATACGAAGTGAAACAATGTAAGACTATTTAAACTGAAAGGAATAGGCCGAACTATATTACGAAAGAAAAAAACAAACTGCGTCTACGAGTCAGAAGGGATCGTTTTTTCGCCAGGCCGCTACAGGCTGTTCTTTTACCTCCCCATAAATTTTCACAAATATCGGGTTTTATTAATTCCATGTTTTTGGTAAGTTCTGGTATTCAAAGAAAGTTTATAATAACATGTTTAACTTATGCTGAGTGTAATCTATCCCAATTTGTGTTAAAATATGTGAAAAATTACAAAATTTCAAAGCGTGCATCTGAAAAGAAGCTGCTGTCGTTGACTTCGGCGGATTGTGTTATTAAATCTAGACTTACCAAGACGATTCTTTATAATATATTTATTCTTTCACATTGTTTATTGACAAAACATATATATGATGGAGAAATATAGGTTAATAAATAAGTTTCGATTCACATTACTTGGTAATCATTCGAGAACAATGAAGGTGTTCGGACAAAAATACTTTCGACCAATCAGGTATCAGGAACCTTTCCAAGCTAAAAGGACACCCCTGTGAGTCAAGTGCAAATATGCACCGCTATAAAAAATAGACTATAGTTGAGAACTTTATTCAGACTGACTTGAATTGTGCACATGCATGTATTTGTGTGCGAGCACAAACTACTTTTTTTACAGGACTACTTACATCATGTTACAAAAGTGAGAGAAACTGGTAGTTTAGAGGAGGAGGGGAAGTTAGTAAAAGAAAATTTTGTTGGGATTGCAAGTGATGTGTGTGGCAAGAAGATTATTGGAGGCAGCATGAGGAAGGGTAGTGAATGGTGGAATGAAGGTGTGAAGGTAAAAGTGGTAGAGAAAAGGAAGGCATTTGAAGAATGGATGCAGAGTAATAGTGTAGAGAAGTATGAAAAATATAGAGAGAAAAATGTGCAAGTAAAGCGCAAGGTAACTGAGGCAAAGAGGGCGGCTGACCTAAGGTGGGGTCAGGGATTGGGTCATTCATATGAAGAGAATAAGAAGAAGTTTTGGAAAGAAATGAAGAGAGTAAGGAAGGCTGGTTCGAGAATTGAAGAGACAGTGAAAGATGGAAATGGAAGGTTGTTAAAAGGAGAGGCAGCAAGGGAAAGGTGGGCGGAGTATTTTGAAAGTTTACTGAATGTTGAGGATAATAGGGAGGCATATATAATTGCTGTTGCAGGTGTTGAGGTGCCAGTGATGGGAGATGAGAATGAGAGAGAGATTACTATAGAGGAAGTGAGGAGAGCACTAGATGAAACGAGAGTAGGAAAAGCACCTGGTATGGATGGT
Source organism: Palaemon carinicauda (assembly GCF_036898095.1). NCBI lineage: Eukaryota > Metazoa > Arthropoda > Malacostraca > Decapoda > Palaemonidae > Palaemon > Palaemon carinicauda. The sequence continues at coordinate 4,873,464 of NC_090761.1, forward strand.
GTGAAAACCGAGATGTTAAAGGAGGGGAGTGTGACTGTACTTGAATGGTTGATGAGATTGTTTAATAGGTGTTTTATGTTGTCAATGGTACCAATATATTGGGTTTGTGCGTGTATTGTACTACTATATAATGGAAAAGGAAATGTGCATGAGTGTTGTAATTCAAGGGGTATTAGTTTGTTGAGTGGGGTTGGAAAAGTGTATGGTAGAGTACTGATTAATAGGATTAAGGATAAAACAGTGAATGCAATCTTAGAAGTACAGGATGGTTTTTAGTAGAGGTAGGGGATGTATGAATCAGATTTTTACAGTTAGGCAGCTATGCGAGAAATATTTAGCAAAAGGTAAGGAGGTGTATGTTGCGTTTATGGATCTGGAGAAAGTGTATGATAGAGTTGATAGGGAAGCGATGTAGAATGTGATGAGGTTATATGGAATTGGTGGAAGGTTGTTGCAAGCAGTGAAAAGTTCCTACAAAGGTAGTAAAGCATGAAGTGAGCGATTGGTTTTCAGTGAGAGTAGGGCTGAGACAGGGATGTGTGATGTCGCCATGGTTTAACTTGTATGTTGATGGGGTGGTGAGAGAGGTGAATGCTCGAGTGCTTGGACGAGGGTTGATACTAATAGATGAGAATGATCATGAATGAAAGGTAAATCAGTTGTTGTTTGCGGATGATACTGTACTGGTTGCAGACTCGGAAGAGAGGCTTGGCCGATTAGTGACAGAATTTGGAGGGGTATGTGAGAGAAGGAAGTTGAGAGTCAATGTGGGTAAGAGTAAGGTTATGAGATGTACGAGAAGGGAAAGTGGTGCGAGATTGAATGTCATGTTTAATGGAGAGTTACTTGAGGAAGTAGATCAGTTTAAGTTCTTGGGGTCTATTGTTGCAGCAAATGGTGGAGTGGAAGCAGGTGTACGTAAGGGAGTGAATGAAGGATGCAAAGTGTTGGGGCCAGTGTAGGGGGTGGTAAAGAATAGAGGGTTAGGCATGAATGTAAAGAGAGATCTGTATGAGAAAGTGGTTGTACAAACTGTGATGTATGGATCGGAGTTGTGGAGAATGAAAGTGACGGAGAGACAGAAATTGAATGTGTTTGAGATGAAGTGTCTGAGGAGTATGGCTCGTGTATCTTGAGTAGATAGGCTTAGGAACGAAGTAGTGAGGGTGAGAATGGGTGTAAGAATTTATTTAGCAGCTAGAGTGGATATGAATGTGTTGAGGTGGTTTGACCATGTTGAGAGAATGGAAAAGTCTGCTAAAGAAGGTGATGAATGCAAGAGTTGATGGGAGAAGTACAAGAGGAAGGCCAATGTTTGGGTGGATGGGTGGAGTGAAGAAAGCTTTGGGTGATAGGAGGATAGATGTGAGAGAGGCAAGAGAGCGTGCTAGAAATAGGAATGAATGGCGAGCGAGTGTGACGCAGTTCCGGTAGGCCCTGTTACTTCCTCCAGTCACCTTGGATGACGGCGGAGGTACCAGCAATAGGAGATTCAGCGTCATAACGCTTCATCTGTGGTGGATAACGGGGGAGCGTGGGCTGTGGCACTCTGGCAGTACCAGCCAAACTCGGTTGAGTCCCTCGTCAGGCTGGGAGGAGCGTAGAGAGGAAAGGTCCCCTTTTTCTCATTTGTTTGATTTTGGCTAATCCCCAAAATTGGGGGAAGTGCCTTGGAATATAGATATATATGATTATGTACTTATATATGTACATGTATAAATATATTCATATGTTTATATATGTACATGTATAAATATATTCATATGTTTATATATGTAAAATTATATATATACTGTGTATATATATATATATATATATATATATATATATATATATATATATATATGATAAATCTTGCACATTTAAACTTGTTTTTTTCATATTTCAAATAAGCCATATATTTTAATACATTAATGTCTGGATTCTCTTAACGACCTCGGGATCAGAGTCTCGAGGTGAAATCACTCAAAGACAAGAGCATCTGACAGGCCGGGAATCGAACCCTGTCATACAAGCATCCTGGACTAGGGTTCGAATCCCGGCCAGTCAAATCGTATTGTCTTTGAGTGATTTCACCTCGAGACTCTGATCCCGAGGTCGTTAAGAGAATCCAGACATTAATGTATTAAAATATATGGGTTATTTGAAATATATATATATATATATATATATATATATATATATATATATATATATATATATATATATATATATATAGAAAAATATCTTACTATAACATGGAAATGCAAGTCAACAAAAACCTTTCATTCGAAAAATTGCTTTTGTATGATAATTCTTTTAAAGAATGAGTTACTAAATATATGCAATTTAATATCTTTGAATCTTCACTAAATGATTAAATTTATGCAATTTAACATCTTTTCGACTTTTCTGAAGTAACAGATGGACTAATAAATTCTCGGCAAAAAAAAGGGGGTGGTGGCTATAGCCCCATGCTCCCCTACTCCTACGCCCATGATGCAACAGACCTTCCAGTGATCAGTAATTTCACCTATTTTTTGTCTCTACTGGAGGGAGATGCAAGAATGGAGTGAGGGGACTAGCCCATACCAGTGTTAATTATTGGATTACCTGCAAACTACTGAAGGAACGCTTCTACAAGCCACAAAGGATTATTTTTGTTCACGTACAGGCATTGTTAAATGGTCAGGTCAACGTTATGCCAGTGGACCAAAGGCTGTGGCACAGCTGTGGAAATTATAAGATGACATTTTAGTATACATCCGCAGTTTGAAGGCGCTAAGCATCACAGGAAAACGGAGTGAAGTGTTTATTACTCCTATCATCCTCTCTTGTTTGCCCAGTGAAATGCAGCTGGAGTGGGACAGGGATGGTGATGGACATGAGAGTGATTTAGATTGGTTATTGTCATTCTTAGACAAGGATATTTCAAAATTAGAAAGGTCTGAAGCCTTAAAGGGAAACGAGAGTAGTAGTGAAGAAAAGAAAATTGAAAATAAGATCTCTAAAGGTGTACTCAGCCACAACCGTTCATGCTTCGTCCAAGCAAGAAAACATTATGTGCACTTTCTGTGGCAAGAAACAAATCAAAGGTCTGTGAGACTCAGCAAACAGGTTTTGGTTCGTTCTGTCTGCAAATTTAACGTTATCCTAACAGCACACGAATGATAAATCTATGGTGACCCCCTTCCCTTGATGCCCTAGGCAGCACTTGCTTATTTTGCTTAATGGTTATTCCAGCCATCCCTATGACTATGAGGATCGTAAACGATACCATTACAAAACTGCGATCTTCTTTCAACCAAAATTCCTGCCTTCCTCACTATCATTCTATTTCCAATACGTCCAATATTGCTCCATGTTGTTGCTGTAGGTCATGCAATTTTTGAGCTGTCGGGGTTAACTAGGAGGACTCAAATGAATGCCAAGTTTAATTTAGCTTTTCGGTACCGTGAAATTAACTCTTGTTAAACCTTTATGCTTATGAAGGTGTGGTCCTAAATGGTATTTATTCCGTCACCAAATACAAACCTTTCACCCGTTATTAGAAAATATACTTTCGGTAAGGCTAAAAAGCAGCCATAAGACTTGGGGAGGTGTAACTACCACTCCACTAGTTAGGCGAGGGGGGGAGGAGTAAGGGGTAGTACCAGCTATCCCTCTCACTCACATACCAGTGTTGAATCTCCGCTTTTACATTTGGCTAGATTGAGAGTGGACGCCCATACTGACTGGCCATTATAAGACTTACCTTTTCTTTGCTTTCTCTTTTTCAGGTTATGAGTGTTTCTTCTTGCAGGTCATCATGCAGACTTGTACTGGAATTGAAGGGTGTAAGTGCAGCACCTATATATCTCCAGTCGAGATGGACAATTGAAGGGTGTAAGTGCAGCACCTATATATCTCCAGTCGAGATGGACCCCTAAGCGCTGTGTTCAGCTTGCCGGGGACGACCTTGTATTCAAGACAACGCCTGAGAGCAGTGTAGGGAGTGGTCATTCTCCCAGTGGGAGAGGTTTAGCAGGCAGCGCATGAAGATCTTGAAGAGGGATTCTTCTCCTTCAGCGTCATCCTCGAACTCGAAGAAACCTCGACTTCCTTCTTCCACCCCTCGATCTTCTCCTGAAGCTCCTTCTCGCTCAGTTTCCCCAGGGGATCGATCGAGTAGGAGCTGTGGCCCTTTAACCCCTAGACAACCTTAGATTTGAAGGACGTTGCCACTTCCTCTTGCGAAGCAGTTCCGCCCTTTTCCACATGGGAGTCTTTCTCTATTGAAGTAGTGTTACAAATTTGGCCTTCCCATGGTATTGCTGGTTCTCCGTCATAGGGATGCTTGTTCGAGTTGCTTCAAAGGGGGAGCACACACCAGTCTCTTCAGAGGTGAATCTCGATCTTTCTCTGAAAGGCTCCCAAACGGATTTCGAGCGAAGCGAAAAATCTATTTTTGGGTGAGATGGCCATGTCGTCCTGATGGAAGTTCCTATAAGTAACTTCCTAAGGGATATATGTACTATAGTGATATTCCTAGAGAATTTTACCTTTAGGTATCCAGAATTCTAGTTCCTGGTGCGAATATCCTTAAATTTCTCTCAAGGATATCGCATAATATCAGAGGACGTATTCTTGAAACGTCACATAGCGATCTGCACCCCTAATAGCGTTAACGCTTCGAGGGAAATGTGGCAGAATAGAAGGGGAGCCGTATCAAGGTTACCCTAGTTCTCATACTATTGAGTATCACAACAGCGCCATATCCAATATGGCGAACATTCCTTGTAGCATTGAGCATGGTGCTACAGATACAGTACTTCGGGAGGGATACTGTGAAGGTCTTTTCTTTTTTGAAAAGAAGGGTGGGTCCATCAGGACGTCATGGCCATCTCACCCAAAAATAATTTGTTCCGTAACCTAATACAAACCATGCTACAGTATTTACATGGGGTATTATTTTGGCGGAGCTGAAATAACGAGCCATTAAATTTTAACGAGGGTTAACTACCCCCTTGCTAGTTAGCGGGGGGTAGGGAAGGGGTAGCTAGCTACCTCTCCCCCCCCCCCTCACACACTGTGAATAGCTCAATTCACTTTTGGCTCGGGTGATGATCAGACGTTTCTGCTCTCACCCTCGCTTGACAGCCTTTAATCTTTTTCTGCTTTCTCTTTAAACAGTTTGTGTGTGAAGTTGGCCTCAACTCTATAACAATGCGTACTTGCCCTGGACTTCCTAATCGCCCGTGCGGGACTTTTATGTCCTCTATGGATACGGATCCTCACGCCCTTCGCCCCCTTGGCCGAGGTCAACGGTGTGACAAGGAAAATGTGTGCAGTGAGTGCAGGGAGTGGTCTGCCTCCCAGTGGGAGAAGTTCGGTCGTAGGCGCAAGAAGAAGTCCAAGAGAGACCGATCTCCTTCGAAGGTGACTTTGAAGAAGGAGGTCTCTAAGGACTCCCCTTGCGCCGCCCGAACCTCCTCCGAAGGTCTCCCTCGTCCGGCTTCACCTGTGAAACCGCCGAGTGAGATCGCAGGCCCTAGTGGTTTTTGCCAACCTCGGGGTTGGAGAGGGCATGGGCTCCCTTAGCGAGGTTGTTCCCTCTCCTCCCCCGGGGGAGGATATTTTTTATTTTGATGAATTTGACTGTACGGTATCTAACCATGGTTTATTTCAGCTTTGGGCTTCCTTGGGGCTTAAGGGCACTCCCTCCAAGGAAGGCCTGTTTGACTTGTTGCAGCTGGGGGCTGCAGTCAAACAGTCGCCGGTAATTCCGGAGGTTTATCCTTCGGACATTGTCGACGCTGTTTTGACTGTCCCTTCTAACGTGACAAGTCAAACCCTTGATCCTGCTGCCTCGGATGTTGCTGAAGACTCACCTCTCCCTTCCGCGCAGCCTTCGAAGGGGAAGGTGGGTCCTCCGGTCTCTCCTGCGAGCTCGTCTCCCCCCCGGGGGAGTGCGCTTTCAGAGACACCTCTTTGAAGGACCGATGACCCTGACTCCTTACCCAGGGGTCGCATTCGACGTAACGCCCGTAGGCCTCTTCGAGAGAGGGGGCTCACTTCTCCCTATAAAGGGGTGAAGAGGCACCTCTTTGGGTCTCCTTCTCCTCCCCCTGCGGAGGAACTACCTCGTCAGGAGAAGGTCATACCTGCAACATCCCTTGACCTCTCTGCGGATCGTTCACGATCCTCTACTTCTGCCAGATCTTCAGTGTTGCCGTCACCTGTAATCCTACAGGCACCATCCCCTTCTTGGGAAAAGGACTCTGGGGTTAAGTCCCTGGCCCCTGCGCGCTTGCGTGCAGTTGAGCATAGGTCATCTTCGTCACCTACTCGTCAACGATCTCCTGTTCGCCAGCGCTCTCCAACGCGCCAGCGATCTCCTGTGCGCCAGCGCTCTCCTGCTCGCCAGCGCGCTCTTCATCTTGAGGATGATCAACGCTTCCCAACGCGCCAGCGATCTCATGCTCACCAGCGCCTTTCTGGGCGCGCTCTTCAACCTGTGAAGGACCAACGCTCCCCAACGCGCCAGCGATCTCCTGCGCGCCAGCGCTCTCCTGGACATCCAGAGAAGGTACAACGCCTTCCAACGCGCCAGCGATCTCCTACTCACCAGAGCTCCCCTGCTCGCCAGCGCTCCTTAGGGCGCCCCCAGCCTGAGAAGCAACAACTTCCTGATGGGCGCACTGCGCGCCATCACTCTCCTGCGCGCACGCGCAAGCACGCACTAGTGCCTGTGCCTGTTGCACGCCCTGCACGCCCACACTCGCCAGCGCCCTCAATATCTTCTGATTCAGACGCTCGCAAGGGTTCACCTTTGCCTCACTCGTCGATTCCTGCACTCCCAGTTGCTCCTGCGTCCCCTTCGATTACTGAGCGCCTCTTAAGTTTGGCGCACACACGCCCACGATCTCCTACAGCTCGCCCTTCACGCCAACACACTGTGGCGCCTGCAGGCTCTAAAGAAGGGGCCTCTCCTTCATGCGCCCCAATCACTGACAGATCTACGCGCCACCAGTTGAGGGAGACCAAGTCTTCTAGGAGACATCTCTCTCCCTCCCACCATCACCAGCGCTCTCCTAAGAGGTCGCGCGCCCACTCGCCAGCTCATTCTCTGGAACGTTCTCCTATGCGTTCATATGCACGGTCTCTTACTCACCTCGTGCATACCCTCCTGTGCGCCATTCACCTGCGCGCTCCCACGCGCGTTCACCTGCGCACCAATCACCTGCGCGCCATCACGCGCGGTCCTATGGTCGCCATTCTCCTACGCGCGAACGCTCACCCACAGGACGCTCGCCTACGCGCCATCGCGCTACCTCGCCCGCGCGCAAAACTTCTTTCACGAACTCTCCCGGGCGCAGCATCGTACCCGCCCGTGTGGGTCATACGGATTGCAAGGATCATCAGCAGGATGCTCCTCCTGGGAGGCGTTCTCAGGATTCACCTCCTCGCAAGAGGAGGACAACGGCAGAACAAGAAAGATCGGCAGAGAGGTCTAGGCAATCATCTTTTTCTTTTCAGGAAGGCCCCGTGGTGTCCACTCCTAAGGGTCGCGAAATTCCCTTTTCTCCAGCGAGGATTGCTGACACAGCGTCAGTTACCCGTCTACCATGGTTCCGCCACATGATCAATGCTGTGGTCCAGGCTATTAAGCCTTCCAGCACTGATCAGGGACGGGATCCTGTGACGGGTTCTCCACCGTTGAAGAAAAGGAAAGGAGTGGGCTTCGTAGTGACTCCTCCCCGGGAAAAGCTGGGCTCCAGGAACCCCATCAGGCGTACCCCTTCTCCTTCTCCAACCTCTGCAGCTCCACCCCCTCCTGTAGATGAGTTTATCTCGTCCTCGGGGGATTCCTTTAACTCGGAGAATTCTCCCATGGCACCAAGGGGAGAATTTTCTCCGGATAGAGGAGGGGTTGCACGGGAGGAGGGTCCTCCTGAGGCGTCTTTGTTGGAGTCCTACTTCCCTCCCAGGAGGGAATCGAAGGACACCAAGACTGTTCCAAAATCTTCATCGAGGATTCGTCAAGAGCCAGCTATCCCTGGGGAGGACGTCCACGTTTCTCCCCAAGAAGACCTCTTGGGGATAGGAGACTTAGCTGCCAGTCCACCAAGAGGAGAGCACAGCGAGTCAGAACATGCGTTCTGGCAGGTCCTTGGATTGATGAGGGAGCTCAACAAAATCAAGGACCCGGAGACAGCCCCTCGCGAGGGGAAAGACACCGTGCTTGACAAGGTCTTTGGTGTCCAGAAGCCCCCCAAGACTAGTGCGGCTTTGCCCTGGTCTAAAGGGGTGAAAGGCGCCAGAGACAAGGTCAAAGCTCAACTCTCCGGTCTGGCCTCCTCAGGACGTTCTTCTGCCGGGTTCAAACTCCTCCCACCTCCTCTAGTCCAACAGAGGAGGTATTTTGAGATAGACGGGGAGTCTTGCATGTCTCTTCCACTCCATCATTCCGTGGAAGAACTAGCAAAGGGAACTTCTTTCGAGAAGCTCTCTACCCGACAGGTGACGTTTGCAGCGTCAGAGACCCAAAACCTGGAAAAAGTCGCGAAGAGTGCCATGCAGGCAACTTCGTGGCTTGATCTCTGGCTTGGGTCTCTGGGCATCCTATTACAATCTGAGGATCTGTACAATCTGAGGATCTGTCCATGGAGAGCAATAGGAAAGCTTTGGAGACCTTCCTCCTCTCGGGCACTCGCTCTATTGAGTTTCTAGCCCACCAGGTCACTAACCTGTGGGCCAACATGATCCTCAAAAGATGCGATTCAAGTGTCCGAGAGGTTCCATCCGAAGATCCTCACTACAGATGTCAGCAGGCGCAGGCACTCCTCTATTTTTGGAGGGGAGTTACTGGAGCCTCGTGATATGGAGCAGACGGCTGAGAGGTGGAGGAGATCGAACCAGGACTCTCTCCTCCAAAGGCCCCTGACATCTCGGCCCTATAAACCTCCAGCCCCTCAACATCAACGTCAACAGCAGCCTCGCAAGACACCTAAGCAGGCTACGGCAGCTAAGACAAGCGTGTCTAAGCCGCAGTCCTTTCAGCCGAAAGACAAGAAACGCGGCAAGTCCTCTAAGGGAGGTAGAACTCCCAGAGGAAGCGGCAAAGGTCGCAAACACTAGGAGTGGCAGTCCCCCCGCGTGTCCACCTGTGGGGGGATGCCTAAAAAGTTGCGTGCAGAGGTGGCAGCAACTCGGGGCCGACCCTTGGACGGTCTCTGTGATCGGTCAAGGGTATCACGTCCCGTTCACAACATCTCTACCTCCCCTGACAGCGAATCCAGTGTCGTTGAACTCCTATGCCTTGGGATCGGCAAAGGGGTTGGCCCTCCGGGCAGAAGTCGAGACCATGCTCAAGAAGGATGCTCTCCAGGAGGTCGACGACGGCTCCCCAGGCTTCTTCAGTCGACTCTTTCTTGTAAAGAAGGCATCTGGAGGCTGGAGACCGGTCATTGACCTCTCGGCACTGAACAAGTTTGTCGTACGAACTCGTTTCAGTATGGAGACAGCGGACATGGTCAGACTTGCAGTGAGACCACAAGACTTTATGTGCACTCTGGATCTGAAGGACGCGTACTTCCAGATCCCCATCCATCCGTCTTCCAGGAAGTACTTAAGATTCAGCCTAGACGGCAAGACCTACCAGTTCAAGGTGCTGTGTTTCGGTCTCTCCACGGCACCCCAGGTTTTCACCAAGGTGTTCACTCTGATCTCGTCGTGGGCTCACAGGAACGGCATCTATCTCCTTCGTTATCTGGACGATTTGCTAATGCTGGCAGACTCGGAGTCGACCCTTCTGCGACACTGAGACAGGCTTCTGGAAGTTTGCCAAGATCTAGGGATCTTGGTAAATCTCGAGAAGTCCTCTCTGCGCCCTACGAAGAAACTGGTATACCTAGACATGAAACTAGACACGATTCTCCACAAAGCCTTTCCATCAGACGAAAGGATAGCAAGGCTGAGGAAGGTAGGAGAACCTTTCCTCAGACGAGAAGAGCTTCCAGCCTAACTGTGGTTACGTCTCTTAGGCCATCTATCATCTTTGGTTCGTCTTGTTCCAAACGGCTGCCTCAGGATGAGATCCCTTCAGTGGCGGCTGAAGTCACGATGGAATCAGGGAAACGATTCCCCGGACTTCCTAGTTCCCATAGGACCTTCGGAACGGGCGGATCTTCGATGGTGGCTGGACGACGAGAACCTACAGAAGGGAGCAGATCTTCTCGTCCTCCCCCCAGATTTGACTCTGTTTACGGACGCGTCAAATCAAGGGTGGGGGGGCCCACATTCTGAACCAAAGAGCCTCAGGCCTTTGGTCAGAATCGGAAAGGTGCCTCCACATCAACCTGCTAGAATTGAAGGCTGTTTTTCTGGCTCTTCAACAGTTCCAACAAACCCTGGCGGGCCACTCCGTGGTGGTGATGAGCGACAACACCACAGTACAGTGAACCCTCGTTTATCGCGGTAGATAGGTTCCAGACGCGGCCGCGATAGGTGAAAATCCGCGAAGTAGTGACACCATATTTACCTATTTATTCAACATGTATATTCAGACTTTTAAAACCTTCCCTTGTATGTAGTACTGTTAACAAACTACCCTTTAATGTACAGAACACTTAATGCATGTACTACAGTACCCTAAACTAAAACAGGCACAAATATTAAAGGCAATTTTATATCATGCGTTTCCTAAACACGCTAAAAAGCACGTTAAAAAATGGCAACCAATGTTTTGTTTACATTTATCTCTGATCATAATGAAGAAACAAACTGGAGGTAGAGCTTTGCTTATTACTCAGACATATTTCCCATACTATTCCCTTAGAACTACATCACATCTTCCTACTTTATATATATATATATATATATATATATATATATATATATATATATATATATATATATATATATATACATATATATATATATATATATATATATATATATATATATATATATATATATATGTATATATATATATATATATATATATATATATATATATATATATATGTGTGTGTGTGTGTATATATATATATATATATATATATATATATACAGTGAACCCTCGCTACTTCGCGGTTCGACAATCGCGGATTCACCACTTCGCGGGGTTTTCCCATAACCCATATATATATACATATCGCGGATTTTCCGGAAAATTCGAAAATACCGCGAAATCTGAAGATAACCAAATACGATATTTTGTTACCTGTAATTCCATTAATACTGTAATTATAGTAATATCTGCTCTTACTGATTGTTCATTGCATTACATATGATATATAATTCAGCACAGAAAGAAATAAAACACGAAAAGAGAATGTGATCATACGATAATTCAGTACGTAGTAAAATTAAATCGAACATGAAACGCAAATCAGATGCAGTCATACCATATTAGAATGGTGTGTACTGTAATGGATGTGCTTCTTTTCCATGAATCTTTTGTATGTATACGTACGTAGTACAGTACTGCATCCAATAATATTCTTTGTTGCAAAAATCACATTTCGAATAAGTACTGTAAGCGTACGAGAGAGAGAGAGAGAGAGAGAGAGAGAGAGAGAGAGAGAGAGAGAGAGAGAGAGAGAGAGAGAGGCGTAAAATAGCGTACGTACGTAAATTTTTATTATTATTGTTATTATTATTATTATTGTTGTTGTTGTTAATAAAATTATTATTGTTATTATTATTAATCATTATTATTATTATTATTACTGTACAGTATTATTATCATTATTTATTATTATTACGGTATTGTACTTAATCTACGTACGTTCAGTGTGCGCGGGACATCTTCTATGAGTAACCAACGCACCATAGTACTGTATAAGACGGGTTGTGATTGGTTCAAGCGCTGATAGATGACGAATCAAAACTCAAGTTTTGTTATCTAGCCTGTGATTGGTGTTTGGCCCGCATCTCCAACCCGCAGCATCAGAGTTCTCGCGGGACTGCATCGTTCACTTTCTCTTTCCGCGTATTGCTGAGTAGACGTTCTTAAGTTTGTGAAGTTGAATCTGTGCTGTGTGCGACTGTTTTAAGTTGAACTTTTTGTTGAACTTTCTGTTACAATGGCTCCCAAGCGTTCTGCTTCTAGTAAGGCTGGTAGTGAGCCTAAACGCCACCGAAGAATGATGACGATAGCTGAGAAGGTTACGCTTCTCGACATGTTAAAAGATGGTAGAAGTTACGCGGCCGCCGGCCGCCATTTTGGCATCAACGAATCCACCGTTCGCTACATCAGGAAGGACGAGGCGAACATTAGAAAGACTGCTGCAATCACCTTTAGCAGATCAGCGAAGCGAGTCGTTACAACGCGTAATAAAACGATCGTACGCATGGAAGGTGCTTTAGCTGTGTGGATTGCCGACTGTCGGAAGAAGAACATAGCGTTGGATACGAACACCATCCGAACAAAGGCTTTGAGCTTGTATGAGAATTTTGCGGCAAAGGAACCTCATGACGACGATGGCGACCATGCTGAAGAAGATGATGATGTAGATGATCCTCAACCAGGGACCTCCACTGATTCCCAGCGTCAGAAACAACGTTTTTTCCGCCAGCAAAGGATGGTTCGCGAAGTTTCAGAAACGCTTCGCCCTGAAAAGCGTTTCCCTGCATGGGGAGTCTGCTTCCGCTGACACTGCCGCTGCTGAAACTTACGTGAACCAGACTTTCAAGAACATTATCGCTGAAGGTGGATACAAGCCGGAACAAGTCTTTAATATGGATGAAACCGGCTTGTTTTGGAAGAGAATGCCGTCGCGAACTTTCCTGTTCAAAGAGGAAGCCAAAGCCTCTGGCTTTAAGGCATTCAAGGATCGCGTTACCCTCGTGATGTGTGGCAATGCTGCTGGATTTTTGTTAAAGCCGGGGCTTATTTATAAGTCGAAAAATCCTCGCGCTTTGAAAAACAAAAATAAGAATCTCCTTCCCGTGTACTGGATGCATAATCAAAAGGCATGGATTACGAAGATGCTGACCTCCAACTGGTTCCACCAGTGTTTCATCCCGCAAGTCCATGAATATCTCTTAGAGAAGGGCTTGCCATTCAAGATCCTTCTCCTTATGGATAACGCTGGTGGACACGCAACTGACCTGTCGCGTGAGGGCGTTCAGGTTGAGTTCCTGCCACCCAACACCACGTCATTAATTCAACCAATGGACCAGGGGGTTATCAGGGCGTTCAAGGCCCTCTACACGAAGAATACCTTGGCGGACCTCGTTGCGTGTGTGGATGCTGCCCAAGATGACGAGGATGAAGACTTCAACTTGAAGGCGTACTGGCGGCAGTACACCATAGCCACGTGCCTGCAGAATATTCAAAAGGCACTTCAAGAGATGAAACCTGCAACTGTAAATGCGAGCTGGAAGAAGCTGTGGCCCGATATTGTTTACGACGACAAGGGATTTACTCCGTCGGAAATCCAACACTCTGCAATACGGAAATCTGTGCAGTTGGCTGCCATAATTGGGGGTGACGGGTTTGGCGACATGACGACTGAAGACGTCGACGAGTTGTTGGACTGCCATTCCCAGCCCCTAACTGACGCAGATCTCGAAGACCTGACGAAATCGGCAAGTGAGGAAGAGAGTGAGGGTACCCAGGAAGAGACCCAAGAAAATGTAGAAGAAACGGGCTTAACATTAGAACGGCTCGCCAAGTTCTGCAACCATATGAAGGAGGCGAAAGAAATGTTGCAAGAGTGGGACGAGGATATGGTTCGCGCGATGCAATTCTGCAACAAGGTCGATGACATCACGACTCCCTACAGGATGCTCTTGGATCGAAAAAAGAAGCAGCGGCAACAACTTCCGATCACAATGTTTTTTCAGCCTCGCAAAAAAGAGCCAGTTCCTCCTGCTAGTACGCCTTCGGAAGAAATTGAAGAAGTTGAAGAGGTGTCCCAGGAAAAGACACCTCCGTCTGAAGAGACGTAAAATACTATCATTGACTGCACAGTAGAACACATCATCAGCTTCATCATCATCATTTCTACTGTGCAGCAAATTCATCGCCATCGTCATTCAAGTTTTTCTGGAACTTCTTTCGTGGTGAGTACAGTAACAATCTTTATTTTTTACTTTAACCTGTTTTATAGTTTAGTACTGTACGTACTGTATGCATTAAGTTAAAGGGAAGGTTTTAAAAGTCTACATGTTGTAACCTATCATATTTTTTTTGTTTAAAATTTACATTTACGTACGTAAAACAATCTCTCTCTCTCTCTCTCTCTCTCTCTCTCTCTCTCTCTCTCTCTCTCTCTCTCTCTCCTCTCTCTCTCTCTCTCTCTCTCTCTCAAATTGTTTTCCTGCTTTGCTACGTACAAGTACTGTATAATTTATATTTGTAAGGTAACATATTTTGTAAATGCTTTGTACTGTAAATACTGTATGTACTGTATCATTATTTATCACTATCATCATGCGTGTTAAATGCCTTGTTTGTTCTGAGCGTGGTTGTTTACTGAGCGTACACGCCGTCGTTTCAGGCGGCGTCATAAAGAAAAAGATTTCATTTGGAAGTCCTAAGAAAAATACGTAAACTAAAACATTGGTAATAAAAAAATCAACATACAGTACTGTATAATCAATATAATCGATGCAAAAACTAACCATACGTACATATATGTGTACACTAAATGAGTTTGTTTCTTCATTATGATCAGAGATGAACGTAAACAAAACATTGGTTGCCATTTTTTATCGTGCTTTTTAGGTGTTTAGGAAACACATGATATAAAATCGCCTTTAATATTTGTGCCTGTTTTAGTTTAGGGTGCTGTAGTACATGCATTAAGTGTTCTGTACATTACAGGGTGTAAAGGGTGGTTTGTTAACAGTACTACGTACAAGGGAAGGTTTTAAAAGTCCGAATATACATGTTAAATAAATAGGTAAATATGCTGTCACTACTTCGCGGATTTTCACCTATCGCGCCCGCGTCTGGAACCTATCTACCGCGATAAACGAGGGTTCACTGTATATATATATATATATATATATATATATTTATATGTATACACATATATATACCTACATATATACATACATACATATATACATAAATACATGCATACATATATATGTATATATGTTACTGTATATATATATGGGTTATGGAAAAAATCCGCGATGGTCGAACCGCCAAGTAGCGAGGGTTCACTGTAGTGGCTTATATCAACAAGCAGGGAGGTACCTTCTCACAACAGCTATCCCATCTTGCAGTAGAGATTCTGAGATGGTCTGAAACCCGCTCGATCTCACTGTCAGCTCGCTTCATTCCTGGCAAGAGGAATGTCTTCGCCGACAGCCTCAGCAGGGCGACGCAGATAGTGAGTACCGAGTGGTCTTTGGATCCTCAGATAGCCAACAAAGTCCTGACTTTGTGGGGTTCCCCGACTGTAGACCTGTTTGCGACAGGCTTGAATTTCAGGCTGCCCCTTTACTGCTCTCCAGTCCCGGACCCCAAGGCTCTCTGGCAGGATGCATTTCAACACAGGTGGGACAACATGGACGTTTACGCCTTCCCACCTTTTTGTCTGATGAGAAGGGGGCTCAACAAGGTCAACCTCTCCATGACTCTCATAGCTCCGCTATGGCATCATGCGGAATGGTTCCCGGACCTTCTGCAACTCCTAACGGAACCCCCAAGAGAACTCCCTCCACGTCACGAGCTACTCAGACAACCACATTGCAACATCTTCCACAAGGCCGTAGCTTTGCTTCGGCTTCACGCCTGGAGACTATCCAGCGACTCCTCACGGAGAGAGGATTTTCTCAACAGGTTGCGGACAGGATGTCTCAACACCTGCGAGAATCCTCTGCCAGCGTCTACCAGGCGAAGTGGAAAGTCTTTTGTGGTTGGTGTCGTGGAAGGGGTATCTCTCCGCTCGATGCCACTATTCCAACAATAGCGGAGTTCCTTGTATATCTTCGGGAGGAAATGCGCCTTTCGGTCTCGGCGGTGAAAGGCTATCGCTCAGCCTTAAGCTTAGGCTTCAGGCTGAAAGGAGTGGATATTTCCTCTTCGTTGGAACTTTCTCTACTCATACGCAACTACGAGCTTACTTGCCTCCAGTCGGAAGTCAGACCTCCTCCTTGGAACGTGGTTCAAGTGCTCAGGGCTCTGAAAAGAGCTCCCTTTGAACCATTACGCCAGGCGTCTGATCGCCACCTAACGTGGAAGACGGTGTTCCTACTCACGTTGGCCTCGGCCAAACGAGTAAGTGAACTTCATGGTCTCTCCTACGACGTTGCCCATTCAAGGGGATGGGGGGAGGTAACATTCAAGTTCGTCCCTGAGTTCATTGCTAAGACTCAAAACCCTGGGGTGTCGGATCCAAGATTCGACTCCTTCAAGGTAACGAGTCTACGTTCTGTAACAAGTGACCCAGACCATCTGTTACTGTGCCCAGTCAGGAGTCTGAGGCGCTACCTCAAAAGAACAGCTGCAGCCCGACGTCATGTGCAAGCTTTGTTTGTGAGCACAGGGAGGACAAAGAGGAGGGTCACCAAGAACTCCATCGCTTCATGGATTCGCAAGGTGATAAGCAGCACCTTGAATCCCGACTCTCCTCCGTCACGTCGTCCCAGAGCTCATGATGTCAGGGGTGTTGCTACTTCCCTGGCCTTCAAGAGAAACTTCTCTGTGACGCAGGTTCTACAAGCTGGGGTCTGGAAACGTCAGACGACGTTCACAGCCCACTACCTGCAGGACGTGACCCACAGGAACCTCGATACGTTTTCTATCGGTCCTGTGGTGGCTGCACAACAGCTGGTCTAACCTCAGGCTCCTTATTGGACAAGTAGCAGAAGGTTGAGGGCATTGTTACCCGGTTTTAGTCTGCGTGAATGAAAGAGTATGTCTGGCCCTTACTTCTTTCTTCATTCTCCCCTCTCTTGGGGATAGCAGCATCCAGGTCTTTGCGCAGCTGACCTCAACCTCTGCAGGTAAACCATGCTTCCTTGTGCTCCTAGTATTAGCCTTAATACTGTCGCATCCCCCATACCCTGACGAGGTGGTATTGGGAACGTCCTAGCCTAGAGTTCCACATAAAGAACTCCAGGTCAACTTCCTAGGACGAGTCACGTTATTCTCCTTCACACACATCCTAGTAGGCCGCACGATGGTCAAACATGACAACGTGCGAGGGTTAGGGACTCCCCGGGTAAAGCCGAAGCCAGAAGGCTGGGGACTTTCCGCCCTTCCTAAGGGTAAGTCACCCCATGTAAATAGAGTGGTTTGCATTAGGTTACGGAACAAATGACAAATTTCGTAGATAATTTGTATTTTTCCTACCATACAAACCTTAGCTATTTACGCAAATGTTACCCGCCAGCCCTGACCCCTTTAAGTGAATTGAGCTATTCACAGTGTGTGAGGGGGGGGAAGGGGTAGCTAGCTACCCCTTCCCTATCCCCCGCTAACTAGCGAGGGGGTAGTTAACCCTCGTTAAAATTTAATGGCTCGTCATTTCACCTTCGCCAAAATAATACCCCATGTAAATAGCTAAGGTTTGTATGGTAGGAAAAATACAAATTATCTACAAAATTTGTCATTTTTCGCTTCGCTCAAAATCCATTTTTTGGACTCAAGCCATGTCGTCCTGATGGAAGCGTACCAGAGCATTAATGTATCTGTGGATTTTTATCAGTGCCTTAACCTTGGGACAACATTTCTATGGTCATTTGGACCAATTGAGACAAATGACATTACCGTTATCCGTCGTCATCACTAATCATAAACAATGTTAGTGCTTCTTGCCCCCTACAGGGAAGTCATTCTAGACAGTAGAAAAGGGGCCTCAAGGTTAGCATATATTGTATGAACAAACATAAGTATACACTGAATATACAAACAGTCTCATAGTTTGTATATATTGCCAAATCAATATTAGTGTCTCTTACATCTATTGTTTGCGAGCATACAACTATATGAAGAATACTTATTTTAGTAAGTCAGAGAACTCTGGCATTTTACACATGCAATTGTCGGGCGAATTAGGATGCAATACATTCTAATAGACATTTATTCCTAATAAATGACTAAATGAATTAACCAGTAAAACGAATGTAGCATGATAACGGAATTATACACGTAACGTATACAGAAATTATATCTCTTTCATGAAAGGGAAAGAAATGATGAGTGTCACTCTCTGATTGAAGAAAATTTTTATAATAAAACTTCTCTTTGAAAATTCTGTACCGGTTACATTCTATCAACACTGTGTACTACGTACACACGGCACTAGTGCTATCTGTATAATTCCACACCTGGGATCTTGAACAGAGATAGTGTCACCATGGTAACACTCATAAAAAGGAGGTCACACCAAAAGTGATGACCCCTTCTCCCTTTAATTGACAGTCCCAGTCAATTAGCTGTTCATCGCAGACTTAAACGGCAGGTTTAAAAATTCTACCCGCCGCCACCACAAAATGCTTCAGTCCATGGACCTGCTTAGCATAGCGTTTGTAAAACACTCTGGATGATTCCCATCCAGAATATGAGCGAGGACGTTCGAGGTCCCAATTAATAAACTGTCTATGACAGTAATTAGTGGGCAGGTTTTAATACGCTACCTGCTGCCACTACATAGGGCTTTAATTCATGGACCTGTTTTGCATAGTGTTTGTAAAACACTCTGGATGATTTCCATCCGGTGAATGAACGAAGACGCTCAAAGTCCATATACTGAAAGTGATGAAGCAATTTTTCTCGGATCATGACTTGCGGGAGTACTGTCAGGATCTGCTCTACGAATAAAGTAGGTGAAATCTGAAGTTCTACGAGGATAGACCTTTAGACACTCTACAGGACATAGAGAGGCATCTTCCTTCAGAGGACAGACTCTCCTCTTAGTGGGTAGCTCGCTCTTAGCGAGAAAGGTTGGATCAGGAAAGAGGTTCAATTCTCCCACTTCTGTGAACTGAATGTGGCCCTCGTCTCTAGATAGGGGCACTATTTCACTAACTCTAGCCCCTGAGGCTATAGCGAACAGAAAAATAACTTTTTGAGTTAGATTCTTAAGGGAACAATCTTCATTGTTCATAGATGAGGCATAATGTAGGACCTTATCCAAAGACCATGAAATGGGCTTTGGTGGTGGTGCAGTCCTAAGCCTTGCACATACCTTTGGAATTTTATTAAAGATTTCATTTGATAGATCTACTTGAAAGGCATATAGAAGAGGTCTAGTCAAGGCTGATTTGCACGTAGTTATCGTGTTGGCCGCCAGGCCTTGATTTTGAAGGTGGACAAAGAAGGACAGACAGAAGTTCATCGAAATTTCTTTCGGTCCTTTTGCTTTAACAAAAGCAACCCACTTTTTCCAAGAAGACTCATATTGTCTTCTTGTTGACTTAGTTTTATATTCTTGTAAGAATTCTATATTGCCTTCTGAGATCCCAAATCTTTTCCTGACCGCTAGGGCAAGGAAATCATGAAATGAAGGGTTCGGGTTCTCCATGATAAATCGAAGGCAATCAACTTCTGAACCCTCTGATATAGTCCTGGGTTCAGAACTAGGTCCAGCCTCACCTTCAGTTCCTTCACTAAAGAGGACAGATTGCTCTTGGGCTACTTGGGAGCCAATAGAGCTACTCCCCCTTAGAAGGATCTCAGCATGTTGAGGACCTTCAGCAGGCGATTGGATGGGATGAATCAGGATATCTGAGTCCATCCCTTCTATACCAGAGACATGATGTCTGTTAATTTCACTAGAGGGTCCTCGTATGGGGCTACATCTCGAGGTAGTTTCTTGAAGACGCTCGTGATGAAAAGGTCGATTTGCAGTTCTGGGACTTGATCCCATCTGGGAGGGAATAGGTCTGCGTCCGTGGACCATTCAAACTCTATCGGCTTGAGCCAAAATAGAGCATCCACTGTCACATTGTGGATCGGTTGTATATGAACTGCTGACAGGTGCCATCCCTTTAGGTAAGGGATGGTTAACGTCACCTATACCGTATGAGACATTTTCTAGCATTGTCGATTGCGACGTCTCATTATTGCTTCGGTGTCCCAGATCAGTCGAAGGAAGTCTGATCTGCGTGGAGAGACCTTCCCCACTCATGACAGGACCAACATGGTCTTGGGACTTTCGGACTTTAACCTTTGTTAGAGCAGCGATTAAAAAAGGACCTATATTGGTCTTTTTAGATCTCTTCAAGCATTTGATGCGTATCTTCTCCAGACTCTTGACGCATCTTTCAGCTGTGCTCTTAGCACTGGGTCTGTCACTATTGCAAACTGGAGAGAGCTCAGGACTCCTCCTTGTTAACGTC
Source organism: Palaemon carinicauda (assembly GCF_036898095.1). Taxonomy (NCBI): domain Eukaryota; kingdom Metazoa; phylum Arthropoda; class Malacostraca; order Decapoda; family Palaemonidae; genus Palaemon; species Palaemon carinicauda. The sequence goes on from NC_090761.1 coordinate 4,893,735, forward strand.
TTGGGAATCTGACTGATTACCCGAGTCTCTTGACCGACCTTACAATCTCCTTTTATATTTCTATGGAAAAGGAGAGTTGGTGTGACTACAGACTTCAATGATTTTACAGCCATTGAAACCTTTGAGCTGGGGGAAATTGAGACTTCTTGAGGCTTGTCTTACATCCGCGATGTTCTAGGAACCGGTTCATCTCCTTGGATGTTCATAGACCAGCCACTTCGGGTGCTGCCCACCCCAACTTCTCGTCCAGGTACATTGTTGCCTGAACCATTTCTAGACTTGGTTATTGCATGACTAAGTCTTCCAATCCAATGAAGACATTTAGGACTGTGTTTAGTCCGACACATATCTTTCCTAGGATATACGTTACTTTCTGTAACTTGAATCCTAGATAGGAGGGGATGGGGTGATTGGTTGGAAGTTGCCAAGGGACATTTTTCAGGTCTGACAAGACTACAAACACCCCTTTTTGACACAGGGTCCAAATGTTCAGAAGGATTAACATTCTGAACTCGCTGTTTTATTTGAACATGTTGATTTGCTACAAGTCCAGAATGATTGAGATTTCTTGAGTCCTTCTCGTGAACACCAAACAGCCTTCCCTGGAATACAGTGGACTATTGTTTCCTTACCACCTATATGCTCTAGAGCTCTTAGGTATACTCCTCCAGGAGGGTTTTGGATTGTAGGAGAAGTTAAGGAAATGATGTTGGAGACATTTCTACTTCCCATCGTAGTCCCATCTTGATTAGGCCTCGGACCCAAGGATCAAAGGTCCAACGATCCTGAAGGAACCTCCTTCCTACCAGAAGCATCTCTATGCTTCGAATGATCAGTAGGATTAAATTTTTGACCACCTGCTTATGGCATCGCGGTCGTTGCAGCCATGGGATGTTGTTGAACAGCCCGAAGTATATTTCAGGACTTTCCCGTCTTCCCACTTTTGGAGAAGACCTACGTTCCCCGTGGTGGAATTCTTAATTACTTCCCTAACTACCTCATCTGGGAAGGGGTCTTTACCCCAGATGTTGGAAGATATCAGCTTCCTCGTCTCATGTTTCAGTGTTGCGGCCGCGAACACAAACTCCCTACATGCTCTCCTAGCCTTCATAAAGGCGTAAAGGTCTTTCACTAAGGTAGCCATTTGCATTTTGGCTAGGACCATGAGCATGTCTGGGATACTTTGATGGGATGAACAAAACTCTAAGTAGTTTTGTAGAGATAGGGAGGCTGCAAGTCTCTCCTTTGTCTCTTGTTCATTATACAAGAGAAACTCTGATAGTTTAGGGAGAACTTCGTCAAACTGTCTACTGGCAACATCCGCATCTAATCTTCCTACCGAAAAAGTTAAATGGACTTCCTTCCAGTTCTTCTCCTGTCTGGGAAAGGCTGGTGACAGATGCTTGCATTCCTCGAGTGCAGGGCATGGCCTACCTACCTGCCTTGGCAACCGATTTAAAAGCTTTCTCCATAAAGGGGAATGAAATTGAAGCAGGATTAAGAAAGGAAGGGTACCTGTTACCTAGTGTAGATACCTTTGACACCGAGTAACCCGCCTTTTTCAGGCTACTTGACAGGATAGCCTGTGCCTTATCATGGCCGAGAATTATGACTTCCTTCGATTTCGTTCCTTTCCTTGACTTTGATTCATCTTTCAGTCGAACAAAACAATTAGGCCAGTGCCAGTGCCGCTAGGTACTAGCCCTGCCGGCAACAGGCCGGCTGAACTATACAGTAGCCAGTATATTTGCAGTATAGTATATACTGCAGGTAGAAAAATGTTATTTTCATTAGTAAAATAAATTTTTGAATATACTTAAACGATAATCATGTAGCTGTCAACTCTGTTGCCGACAGAAATCTACGGTCGGGATACGCCAGCGATCGCTATACAGGTGGGGGTGTACACAACAGCGCCATCTGTGGTCAGGTACTCCAGTACTTCTTGTCAACACCACCTCAATTTTTTCCTCGGTCCACTGGTTCTCTATGGGGAGGAAGGGTGGGTCAATTAAACCATGATTATCGGGTAAGTATATTCAAAAATTTATTTTACTAATGAAAATAACATTTTTCAATATTAATCTTACCCGATAATCATGTAGCTGATTCACACCCAGGGTGGTGGGTGGAGACCAGCATACATGTTAACAAAGAAGCTAAGTATCCCGTATTTTATTTTATTAGTTATTCAAAAATAACATAAAATAAATAAGTACCTGGTAAGGAAGACGACTTGAACCATTACTCTGCCTTTATTAAGTACGTCTTCCTTACTGAGCGTAGCGGTCCTCTTAGGATGCTGAACGACTCTTAGGTGCTGAAGTATAAAGGGCTGCAACCCATACTAAAGGACCTCATCACAACCTTTAACCTCGGCGCTTCTCAAGAAAGAATTGACCACCCGCCAAATCAACAAGGATGTGGAAGGCTTCTTAGCCGACCGTACAACCCATAAAAGTATTCAAGAGAAAGGTTAAAAAGGTTATGGGATTATGGGAATGTAGTGGCTGAGCCCCCGCCTACTACTGCATTCGTTGCTACGAATGGTCCCAGGGTGTAGCAGTTCTCGTAAAGAGACTGGACATCTTTGAGATAGAATGATGCGAACACTGACTTGCTTCTCCAATAGGTTGCATCCATAACACTCTGCAGAGAACGGTTCTGTTTGAAGGCCACTGAAGTAGCCACAGCTCTCACTTCATGTGTCCTTACCTTCAGCAAAGCAAGGTCTTCTTCCTTCAGATGAGAATGTGCTTCCCTAATCAGGAGCCTGAATTAGTAAGAAACTGAGTTCTTAGACCTTGGAAGAGAAGGCTTCTTGATAGCACACCAAAAGGCTTCTGATTGTCCTCGTAAAGGTTATGACCTTTTTAGATAGTACCTAAGAGCTCTAACTGGGCAAAGTACTCTCTCCAGTTCGTTCCCCACCAAGTTGGACAGGCTTGGGATCTCGAACGACTTAGGCCAAGGACGTGAAGGAAGCTCGTTTTAGCAAAAAACCGAGCTGCAAGGAACATGTAGCCGTTTCAGATGTGAAAACTATGTTCCTGCTGAAGGCGTGGATCTCACTTACTCTTTTAGCTGTTGTCAAGCACATGAGGAAAAGAGTTTTTAAATGTGAGGTCCTTAAAAGAGGCTGATTGGAGAGGTTCAAATCTTGATGACATAAGGAACCTTAGGACCACGTCTAGATTCCAGCCTGGAGTGGACAACCGACGTTCCTTTGAGGTCTCAAAAGACCTAAGGAGGTCCTGTAGATCTTTGTTGGTGGAAAGATCCAAGCCTCTGTGGCGGAAAACCGCTGCCAACATACTTCTGTAACCCTTGATCGTATGAGCTGAAAGGGATCTTACGTTCCTTAGATGTAACAGGAAGTCAGCAATCTGGGTTACAGTGGTACTGGTTGAGGAAACTGCATTGGCCTTGTACCAGCTTCGGAAGACTTCCCCTTTAGACTGATAGACTCTGAGAGTGGATGTCCTCCTTGCTCTGGCAATCGCTCTGGCTGCCTCCTTCGAAAAGCCCCTAGCTCTTGAGAGTCTTTCGAAAGTCTGAAGGCAGTCAGACGAAGAGCGTGGAGGTTTGGGTGTACCTTCTTTACGTGAGGTAGACGTAGAAGGTCCACTCCTAGAGGAAGAGTCCTGGGAATGTCGACCAGCCATTGCAGTACCTCTATGAACCATTCTCTCGCGGGCCAGAGCGGAGCCAACCAACGTCAGCCGTGTCCCTTTGCGAGAGGAGAACTTCTGAAGTACCCTGTTGACAATCTTGAACGGCGGGAATGCATACAGGTCGAGATGGGACCAATCCAGCAGAAAAGCATCCACGTGAACTGCTGCTGGGTCTGGAATCGGAGAACAAAACAACGGGAGCCTCTAGGTTATCGAGGTAGCGAACAGATCTATGGTTGGCTGACCCCACAGGGCCCAAAGTCTGCTGCAAACATTCTTGTGAAGGGTCCACTCTGTGGGGATGACCTGACCCTTCCGGCTGAGGCGATCTGCCATGACATTCATATCGCCCTGAATGAACCTCGTTACCAGCGTGAGCTTTCGATCTTTTGACCAGATGAGGAGGTCCCTTGCGATCTAGAACAACTTCCACGAATGAGTCCCTCCCTGCTTGGAGATGTAAGCCAAGGCTGTGGTGTTGTCAGAGTCCACCTCCACCACCTTGTTAAGCTGGAGGGACTTGAAGTTTATCAAGGCCAGATGAACCGCCAACAGCTCCTTGCAATTGATGTGAAGTGTCCTTTGCTCCTGATTCCATGTTCCCGAGCATTCCTGTCCGTCCAAAGTCGCACCCCAGCCCGTGTCTGATGCGTCAGAGAAGAGACGGCGGTCGGGTTTCTGAACAGCCAAAGGTAGACTTCCTTGAGAAGAAAGCTGTTCTTTCACCACGTGAGAGTAGACCTCCTCTCTTCGGAAACAGGAACTGAGACCGTCTCTAGCGTCATGTCCTTTATCCAGTGAGCAGCTAGATGATACTGAAGGGGGGCGGAGGTGGCGTCTCCCTAACTCGATGAACAGGGCCAGCGATGAAAGTGTCCCTGTTAGACTCATCCACTACCTGACTGAGCATCGGTTCCTTCTCAGCATGCTCTGGATGCATTCTAGGGCTTGGTAGATCCTTGGGGCCGACGGAAAAGCCCGAAAAGCTCGACTCTGAAGATCCATACTCAGGTAGACAATGGTCTGGGATGGGACGAGCTGGGACTCCTCAAAATTGACCAGGAGGCCCAGTTCCTTGGTCAGATCCATAGTCCATCTGAGAATCTCCAGACAGCGACGACTTGTGGGAGCTCTTAAAAGCCAGTCGTCTGACGGAGCCGGACACAAGATCATGGTACTGCTGCACAGTCTGTGAACTGTCAACCATGGGGAAGCGAGGAAGTACAGCGACAACCCGAAACTGTCTAGACTGTCTGGGTCGTACAGACAACTCCTTATCGGGTTGCTGAGGTTGCCGCACTGCGTCACAACAAGTCACTTCTGCTGGTTGTTGAACGTCTTCCCAGTGACACACTGACTCCGTAAACAAAAAATCCTCTAACAAGGACTAAGCTTGGACTGCATGTCTTGCAACAAAGCTCAAGGTCTATGGGAGCAGGTGTGGTAACAGACGGGGTTATCGACTGAAGTGGAACCATTACCCTCCCTGGAAGCATGTTATGCTTAAATAAAAGTCCATAGGAGGCTAAGCAGCTAAAGGCTCCTCTCCAAATGACAGAGTCCTCAAGGGAATATCAGAAGGAGGGAGAATAGCACTTTCTCATCTACAGGAACCATATCCGAGAAAAGCTAAGTTCTCTCAGTGAGGGTTTCACTGGTGCAAAAGCAGCAGACCAGAAGGCAACGTTATGAAACTGCTTGACAGTCTTGTGAGTTGGCAACAACCAAAGATGTGTGACTGAGGAGCATGCGGTAAGGTATGCAGAGCATGCTGTATGCAGAGCATGCTGTATGTAGAGCATGCTGTAAGGTAAGCAGAGCATGTTGCATGGCGTGCGGCTTATGCTGCATGGGATGAGGCTCATGCTGCATGGGATGAGGCTCATGCTGCATGGTATGAGGCTCATGCTGCATGGGATGAGGCTCATGCTGCAAGGGATGAGGCTCATGCCGCATGCGTTGAGGAGGATGCCGCATAGTATGAGGCTCCTGCCTCATGGGTTGAGGCGGTTGCCGCATAGCATGAGGCTCCTGCCTCATGGTTTGAGGAGGATGCCGCATAGCATGAGGCTCCTCATAGCATGAGGCTCTTGCCTCATGGGTTGAGGAGGATGCCGCATAGCATGAGGCTCCTGCCTCATGGGTTGAGGAGGATGCCGCATAGCATGAGGCTCCTGCCTCATGGGTAGAGGAGGTTGCCGCATAGCATGAGGCTCCTGCCTCATGGGTTGAGGAGGATGCCGCATAGCATGAGGCTCCTCATAGCATGAGGTCCCTGCCTCATGGGTTGAGGAGGATGCCGCATAGCATGAGGCTCCTCATAGCATGAGGCTCCTGCCTCATGGGTTGAGGAGGATGCCGCATAGCATGAGGCTCCTGCCTCATGGTTTGAGGAGGATGCCGCATAGCATGAGGCTCCTGCCTCATGGGTAGAGGAGGTTGCCGCATAGCATGAGGCTCCTGCCTCATGGGTTGAGGAGGATGCCGCATAGCATGAGGCTCCTCATAGCATGAGGCTCCTGCCTCATGGGTAGAGGAGGTTGCCGCCTAGCATGAGGCTGCAGCCTCATGGGTGGAGGAGGTTGCCGCAACGCATGAGGCTCCTGCCTCATGGGTGGAGGAGGTTGCCGCAACGCATGAGGCTCCTGCCTCAAGGGTTGAGGAGGTTGCCGCATAACAAGAGGCTCCTGCCTCAAGGTAAGAGGAGGTTGCTGCATAGCGCTGGTACCTGGCAACTCCCAATGCGGCAGCTCACGCATGGAGGCAGGAGGAGCCTCAACATCATACGTCTGGCAGGGTGGAGGAGCGCTCGCAGGAGGAGGTGTGCTAACCTTCTCTGCCTGAAACTCCTGCATCAAAACCGCAAGCTGAGACTGCATTGTCTGCAGCATAGACCACTAGGGTCTATGAAAGACAACAACAAACGGAGCTACTGTCCGTTGAGACTGAGGGTCTAAAACAGCTGGTGCGGCAACAGACGGAGTTACTGCCTGTTGCGGTACCACCTTGCCTCTCTGGGAGGTGTGCAGTTGTCGTACTGCAGCAAGTCCGAACTGACCCAGTGCTAATGGCTACACCTAGGAGTTGGACTTGCGCGGAAGGGACCGACTTGCACTTAAAAGCTGCAAGATTTGGTCCATGGTTTCTGCGAGAAACCTCTTCCGCAGACGAGGAATAAATGGGCTCTCTCGTCTTTGTGTGGGTGGGGTGATCACGTCGGCTACGTGAGTTGGTTACACCCGAAACCACGGAGGGAAACGTCTGTTCGTCGATCAAGGCCTGATGAACCCATAAGTCCTTCGACGTTACTTCTCCCCTGGGCTTGGGAGCTTGTAAGAGGTCCCAGACTAGGCGAACAACTGGCACGAACAGACGAACCCTCGAACGCAACACTGTAACACTTTGCGCTTATCACTTTATCACTTTTGATTTTCTGTTTGCACTTATTTCACTGAACTCGAAACTTTAAGTGGTTTGTACCTGAAACACGCAATTCTATCCTTCATTAAAAGTTAGTAATTGCGAAAACAGTATTACAATGTAACAGAAAAACATAATGAAAGATAAATAATTCAGTGGCTGGAAAAGAGACTAAACACTAGATCAAATAAACTACGTTTAAAATCTCTCACCGTATAAAGCCTGGGAACAAGAATAAAACTCTAGAAACGTTTACCTTCTTCCCCTAAAGAGACTAGGGAGAAGAGCAAAAACGATAACAACGTTACCCGCTTGAACGAAACGTTTACCCTCCTCTCTCTCCCTCCGTCTCTATCTCTCTCTCTCTCTCTTTTGACTTAGAACCTGAGAGATGAGCCCAATTCTATATATCGTTAAAACATATTATTGTTAAAGGAAAAAAACTGAAAGATTTCCCAAATAAAAAGTTCCTTTATTAGAATTAAAACCATTTAAGCTAAGAAAGAATGAACAAAACGCTAGAATCGGTTTACTCTTACTGCAACGTGAAACCGTGAATACTCTCTCTCTATCGTAACGATAGAGCGCAAGTTGAACGTTCTGAACGTCAACAACTGCAGAGACAAAACAAAACGTTAGTTCAACTTTGAAAACAGTACGAGACTATCAAAGAAATTCTTTCAAAAACATTAAAATAGCATAAAATGTTAACAGGTAAAAACGAAATGACGGGCTCAATGTTAATTAACTTCGGTTCCAAGAAAAGACCGCCTACTATTAGGAAAGGTCGCATATAAACAAACATAAAAATTAATTTTAATAAGTTTATAATAAAAGGAAGTTAATCGAAGAGGCCTATAAAAGGCGGAGAGATATAAAATAAATCTATAACTTTGTTAAGCAAAATTAAGAAAGAGAGTCTATACTCTCTTCGACACCAACACTTCCGTCTAAGGGAAGGGTCGGCCATTTAAAAGTGAAAGAGAGTTCATACTCTCTTCGTCACCAAAATTAAATCAAATTAATTCCAAAAAACTTGCTAAGCTAATGATAAAGCTTCCTGAATAGCGAAGGCTAAACTCTAGAGCAAATACATCACCAAATCGTGAACAATAACTCCAGAATCAACAGCGTATCCATGTAGGTCTAGCCGGAGGCACGACAGAGGAAAAATTGAGGTGGTGTTGACAAGAAGTACTGGAGTACCTGACCACAGATGGCGCTGTTGTGTACACCCCCACCTGTATAGCGATCGCTGGCGTATCCCGACCGTAGATTTCTGTCGGCAACAGAGTTGACAGCTACATGATTATCGGGTAAGATTAATATTGAAAACTATTGTATATATTATACAGTAGTTATTTTCCAACATATTTTGTGTATCCTTGCACAGTCTTTTGCTGAGACCAATCCTATATTGAAAGAATAGAATTCCTTTAATACTCTGAATTAGAAATCTGTTAATAACTTACCCTACAATATTGAATACAGTAGTTTAGGAGGGTCAGTGGTAGTACACTTTTCTATCCCTAGAGGTTAGAACCCTTCTCTTTTGAGTTTTCCCTGATCGGGAAATCTCTAGTCTTAATATTGGAAGGGGAGGTCACAGCAATTGTCTGGGAGGGATACACAAGTATGTGTCTTTTCTAATTTCTAGTCCAGCCGGCGACATGCCGGCCGGACTGGGCCACCAGGTGCTAGCCATGCTGGCAACACGCCGGCTGAACTACAGTATATGATTATACAGTAGCCAGTATATTTGCAGTATAGTATATACTGCAAACAGAAAACTATACTATTTATTATACAGTAGTTAATTTCCAACATACCTTGTGTACCCTTGTACATTCTTGTGCTGAGACCAATCCTATATTGAAAGAATAGAATTCCTTCAATACTCTGATTGGAAATCAGTTAATACTTACCCCGCAATATTAAATAATTAGAAGGGTCAGTGGCAGTGCACACTTTTTCTATCCCTAGAGGTTAGAACCCTTCTCTTTTGAGTTACCCTGATAAAGGAAACTCTATATCTTTAATATTGGGGGGGAGGTCACAGCAATTGGCTGGGAGGGATACATAAGTATGTCTTTCCCTATTTCTTTCTAGCTTACTATCCTAAGCTATAATGATTAAAATATGAATATTTGCATATCCGTTTATCATGTGAGATAAACAATTGCATACTCATTTTATTTTCCTTTCTTTAAAGTGGGAACCCCAGATGAAATGCGATGCGATCTTCTGCAACCAAAGGAGTAGGAACTTTTACGGTCACAAAGCGTGCAGGTCTCATGCCCCCCGTACCATCATTACCGAATCCTTGCAATATTGGGACCCCCAAGTCTGCAATATCTGCCGGACCTTGGTGACTGAAGGTTTCGACAACCCCAAGTCAACGGAGTCGAGGGATGCGGCACGTGAAAAGCTGCGCAAGCGGGTAAGAGGGTTCCAGAAGAACTCTCCAGGACCATACCTACCTAACGATAGGATGCGTAGCTTGCTGTTCCCGAAAGCGGGTAGCGAAATGGTTGTGCCCCAAGCACGACTCGGACCTCCCTGCGTCCAGATTACCATCGAGATGGATGTCAGAGAGGCGTTGCAAAGTATGAACATCCATCAGGAGGTAAGGATGTCGGAAGTGTCTATAGACACTGAAAATGATCCATTAAAGGATCATCCCGAGGAGGAGTCTACTCTACCTCTGGAAGAAGATGATGATGTCAGGTTGGAGTTCCTTCCGTCTGTGCCGGCTCCAGAGGCGTTACCCTCGACGTCTTCACCTTCTACCCCTCCATTGGACAACATGAGCCAGGCATTGGCCCATCTTACGGATTTAATGGAGAACATTCGCAAACGAGGCAAAGCAAGGGAAGCGAAATTCGACAGAGCTCCGTGAAGCTCCACTTATCGCCTCCCGAGGGTCATACAAGCGACCCAGAGGCCAAGACCTCCCGACCTGCTCCAAAACCAATCCCTGGAGGTATGGGGAGTTTATGCCGATTTCGAACGGCAAACTCTACATCTCAGAGAAGATGGGAGCTGTCCCTTTAGACAACATCCAGTTTTGGCCAAGCTTTAACGCTTACCCTGATTGCTTCATTCGACTGAAGCATGAACCAATGCCAAAAGAGGAGACGGAACCAAAGGAGGTCATGGTTTTCGACCACGATAAGGCACAGGCTCTCTTGTCAAGTAGCCTGAGAAAGGCGGGCTATTCGGTGTCAAAAGTGTCTGCCTTGAGCAAGAAACACCCTACCTTTCTTGTTCCTGCTTCAATAACATTTCCCCTTTACGTTGAAGGCATTTAAATCTGCTGCCAAGGCAGTGGAGGCAGGCAAACCATGCCCTGCACTAGAGGAGTGCAGGCCTCTGTCACTAGCCTTGCCCATGCAGGAGAAGGAATGGAAGGAAGTCCACCTAACCTTCTCAGTAGGGAAACTGGACACGGACATCGCTGGACGAGTTTAGCGAGAATCTCCCTAAACTTTCTGAGTTGCTCTTGTGCAAGGAACAAGAGACAAAGGAGAGACTTGCAGCCTCTTTATCCCTACAAAACTGCATAGAGATGTGTGCAGGCCAACGAAGTACCCCAGGCATGCTCATGGTCTCTGCCAAAATGCATATGGCCACCCTAGTAAAGGACCTGTATGCTTTCATGAAGGCTAGGAGAGCCTGTAGAGAGTTCGTGTTCACTGTTGCAACAGTGAAACATGAACCCAGGAAGCTGATATCTTCTAACATCTGGGGTAAAGACCTCTTCCCGAACGAAGTAGTCAAGGAAGTAGTCGAGAAAGCCATCACAGAGAATAGGAACCTTCTCCAGAAGTGGGGCATCTCTTCAAAGAGGAAGTCTTCCCCGGATGCGGGTCCCCAACCTAAAAGGAAGACAAAGAAGTCTAGACTTCCCCCTCAGCCTGCTCAACAACATCCCACAGTTACTATGACCGTGGTGCCCCAAGTGGGGGCCCAAACACAGACCACCTTCCAAGTGGTGCCTCAACAGCTGGTTGCCCAGTCACCAGCATTCAACCCCGGGTTTGAGAGGCAGACCACTACCTCTCGGTTGAAAGGTAAAGGATCCAGACGGGGCTCCTCTAGACATCCCTCAAGAGGTAAGGGAGGATGCGGTCGAGGAGGTAAACCCTCCGATCAATCGAAGCAAGGAGACGTTTCCGGTAGGAGGGAGGCTCCTACAATTTCAGGATCGTTGGACCTTCGATCCTTGGCCCACGGCCTAATCAAGACTGGACTAGGATGGTAACGGAACAAGTCTCCACCATCATTTCCTCAATTCTTCTAACACTCCAACCCTGCATTAGAAGAATATACCCTATAGCTCTTGAGCATACAGGTTATAAGGAAAGCAAAGTCCATCAAATTCCAGGGAAGGCTGTTTTGTGTTCCCAAGAAGGACTCAGGAAAACTCAGAGTCATTCTGGACTTGTCGCCACTCGACAAGTTCATAAAAAACAGCAAGTTCAGGATGTTAATCCTTCAACACATAAGGGCCCTGTTACAAAAAGGGGTGTTCACAGTCTCGATAGACCTGACAGATGGCCCCTCTCCTCCTACCAAGGATTCTAGTTACAGAAGATAAAGTATGTTCTAAGAGCCATACCCTTCGGACTAAACATAGTCCCAAGTATCTTCATGAAACTTGCAGACGCAGTCGTGCAACAACTACGCCTAGAAGGTGTTCAGGTAGCAGCATACCTGGACGACTGGCTGGTGCGGGCAGCATCCGAAACGGCTTGTCTGCAAGCTTCCAAAGAAGTGATCCAGTTCCTGGAACATCTGGGATGCAAAATCAACTTCAAGAAGTCTCGACTCTATCCAGATCAAGGGTTTCAATGGTTGGAAAGCCACTGGAACCTGAGGTCACATCGTCTCTCCATTCCCTCAGGAAAGAGGAGGGAGATCGCAGGGTCTGTCAAGAGACTAGTGTAATCCGACAGGGTTTCAAGACGCCAACAGGAAAGAGTACTGGGCTCTCTCCAGTTCGCAGCAATAACAGACCCAGTGCTAAGAGCACAGCTGAAAGATGCGTCAGGAGTCTGGAGAAGATACACATCAAACGCTCGAAGAGATCTAAAATGACCGATACTGGCCTTACTACGATCACTTCTCAACCCATGGTCGAAGGCCAAGAGGACTGTGCCCTTGCAACCACCTCTGCCATCGATGACCATTCACGTGGATGCCTCGACGGAAGAATGGGGAGCTCACTCCCATCAAAGGAAAGTCTAAGGGACATGGTCATCTCTGTTCAAGGCATTTCTCATTAACACTTTGGAAGCCATGGCAGTCCTCTTGACGTTGGGAAAACTCTCCCCTCGCAGATCAGTCCACATCAGGCTGATCTTGGACAGCGAAGTGATAGTGAGATGTCTGAACTGACAAGGCTCGAGATCGTCCCATATTAGCCATCCTTTGTCTAGAGAGATGGCACCTATCAGCAGTTCACTTACAAAGGTTCCGCAATGTGACAGCGGATGCTCTATTCAGGCTCAAGCCGATAGAGTCAGAAGGGTCCCCAGACGCAGACTCATTCTCTTCCATTTGGAACAAGTCCCGGAACTGCAGATCAACCTCTTCGCGACGAGTGAGATCAAGAAACTACCTCGATATGTAGCCACATACGAGGACCCTCTAGAGGAGATAACGGACGCCATGTCCCTAGTTTGGAACGAATGGACCCAGAATTTCCTGTTCCTTCCATCCAATCTCCTGCTGAAGGTCCTCAACAAGCTGAGATCCTTCCAGGGAACGGCAACTCTAGTGGCCCCCAAGTGGCCCAAGAGCAACTGGTTCCCTCTAGTGATGGAACTGAGGCTGAGGCTGGTCCTTGTACCAAACCCAGCACTATTTCAACGGGTTCAGAAGTCGACTGTCTTCGCTTCATCACAGAGAAGACAAAACCTTCATTTCATGATTTTCTCACCCTAGCGGTTAAGAAAAGATTTGGGATCTCGAAAGGCTGTACTGTATAGACTTCTTAGAAGAATACAAGTCTAAGTCAACTAGAAGACAATATGAATCGTCTTGGAAAAAGTGGGTTGCTTTTGTTAAAGCAAAAGGACCGAAAGAAATTTTAATAGACTTCTGTCTGTCCTTCTTTATCCACCTTCATAAACAAGGTCTGGCGGCCAACATGATAACTACGTGCAAGTCAGCCCTGACTAGACCTCTTCTGTACGCCTTTCAAGTGGACCCGACGAACAAAATCTTTTACAAGATCCCAAAGGCATGCGTTACACTTAGGCCTGCAGCTCCTCCGAAGCCCATTTCATGGTCTTTGGACATGGTCCTACATTATGCTTCATCTGTGAACAATGAAGATTGTTCTCTCAAGGATCTAACCCAGGTTATTTTCCTGTTCGCTATAGCCTCAGGGGCTAGAGTTAGTGAAATAGTAACCCTCTCAAGAAATGAGGGCCATATTCAGTTCACAGAAGTGGGAGAAATGAATCTCTTTCCTGATCCAGCCTTTCTCGCCAAAAACGAGCAACCCACTAAGAGATGGGGTCCCTGGAGAATCTGCCCTCTGAAGGAAGATGTGGCTCTGTGTCCAGTAGAGTGTCTAAAGGTCTATCTTTGTAGAACTTCAGACTTCAGGGGAGGACAGCTCTTCAAAGGAGAAACTTCAGGATCAAACTTAACCCTTAAACAACTGAGGGCGAAGCTCACCTACTTCATTCGCAGAGCGGATCCTGACAGCACACCCGCAGGTCATGATCCGAGAAAACTTGCTTCATCACTGAACTTTTTTCAATATATGGACTTTGAGCGTCTTCCCTCATATACTGTAAGGAAATCATCCAGTGTTCTACAAACACTACGCAAAGCAAGTTCACGAATTGAAGAATCGTGTGGTGGCGGCAGGTAGTGTATTAAAACCTGTCGTCTAGTGCTGCGATGAACAGTTAATTGATTGGGACTATCAATTAGGGTGAAAAGGTGTTGACACTTCCAGTGCGATACCTTTTAAGCGAGTGTCACCATGGTGACACTAAGACTGTTCAAAATCTCAGGTGTGGAATTATACAGATAACACTTGTGCCGTGTGTACATAGTACACAGTGTTGATAGTATATAACATTTACAGAAATTACATTAGGAAAATTTATCAAAAATTTTCAAATTTAAAGTGGCACTCATCATTTCTTCCCTTTTGGGGAGAAAAATATTTTCTGTATACGTTGTACAGTGAACCCTCGTTTATCGCGGTAGATAGGTTCCAGACGCGGCCGCGATAGGTGAAAATCCGCGAAGTAGTCACACCATATTTACCTATTTATTCAACATGTATATTCAGACTTTTAAAACCTTCCCTTGTACGTAGTACTGTTAACAAACTACCCTTTAATGTACAGAACACTTAATGCATGTACTACAGTACCCTAAACTAAAACAGGCACAAATATTAAAGGCAATTTTATATCATGCGTTTCCTAAACACGCTAAAAAGCACGTTAAAAAATGGCAACCAATGTTTTGTTTACATTTATCTCTGATCATAATGAAGAAACAAACTGGAGGTAGAGCTTTGCTTATTACTCAGACATATTTCCCATACTATTCCCTTAGAACTACATCACATCTTCCTACTTTATATATATATATATATATATATATATATATATATATATATATATATATATATATGTATATATATATATATATATATATGTGTGTGTGTGTGTGTATATATATATATATATATATATATATATATATATATATATATATATATATATATATATATATATATATATATATATATATATATATATATATATATATATATATATATATACACATATATATACCTACATATATACATACATACATATATACATAAATACATGCATACATATATATGTATATATGTTACTGTATACAGTGATACCTCGGTAGTCGAACGACTCTATACTCGAACAATTCGGAGTTCGACCAAAATTTTCGAGAAATTTTTGCTGCGGTGCTCGACCAAAAATTCGGTACTCGACCAGCCGAACACGTGACGACCGCATGGGCTTTGTGATGATCGCGCCATCTCGGCCACTCTCGCTTGTTCGGGAAGCATCAGTTCTCTCGAGAGCGTCACTCAGACAACGCGCGATCAGCATTCGTTGTGATTTAGTGATTTTCAGTGCTTTTAATTGCTTTTTTAGCTTTCATAATGAGTCCCAAGAAAGTAATGAGTGTTAAGGGGAAGGAGAAGAGGAAAACAGTGCGAACAACGATCGAGTTGAAGAAGGAAATTATAGCGAAATATGAGAATGGTGTACGAGTGTCCGATTTAGCGGTAGAATACGGAATGGCGAAGTCGACCATTTCTACGTTTTTAAAGCATAAAGAAATGATTAAGAAGGCGAATGTTGCAACAGGAGTTACGGCGGTAACTAAGCAAAGGCCACAAGTGATTGAGGAGATGGAAAAGTTGCTTTTAATATTTATTAAAGAAAAACAGTTGGCCGGGGAAAGTGTTAGTGAAGCGTTCATTTGTGAAAAAGCGTTGCATATCTATGAAGAATTAGTGAAGAAAAGTCCGAGTACCAGTGAAAGTGATTCATTTACATTTAAAGCGAGCAGGGGTTGGTTTGAAAAGTTTCGTAATAGAACAGGTATTCATCGTGTTACTAGGCATGGGGAGGCAGCTAGTTCGGATCAAATTGCAGCCGATAAATACGTGGGGGAATTCGATCGGTACATAAATGAACAAAATTTGATCGCACAACAAGTCTTTAATTGTGATGAGACTGGGTTATTTTGGAAGAAAATGCCAGCCAATACGTACATTACCAAGGACGAGACGAAGATGCCAGGTCACAAGCCAATGAAAGATAGGCTAACATTGTTGCTGTGTGCAAATGCAAGTGGCGATTGCAAGATCAAACCCTTGTTAGTGTACCACTCGGACAACCCCCGGGTGTTCAAACGAAATAATATTTGTAAAAGTGCACTACCAGTTATGTGGCGCTCGAACACTAAATCTTGGGTCACAAGACAATTCTTTACTGAGTGGATAAACGAAGTGTTTGCCCCCCAGGTTAAGGCTTACCTCATTGAAAAGAGCTTGCCAATGAAATGTCTTCTGGTTATGGACAATGCTCCTGCACATCCTCCAGGTCTCGAGGATGACTTGAAAGAAGAATACAGCTTTATCAAAATCAAATTCTTGCCCCCCAATACTACTCCCATACTCCAGCCCATGGACCAACAGGTCATTTCAAACTTCAAAAAACTCTATACCAAGGCCCTTTTCAGAAAGTGTTTTGAAGTGACCAGTGACACGAAGTTGACCCTAAAGGAATTCTGGAAGGAACACTTCAGCATCCTCAACTCTGTTAACATGATTGACCAAGCTTGGCGAGGTGTGACCTATAGGACATTGAACTCTGCCTGGCGTAAGCTGTGGCCATCATGTGTCACAGAGAGGGAGTTTGAAGGTTTCCAACCAGAGGCGGGTCCAAGCACTGCTACCCCTGTAATTTCTGATGACACTGATGTCGTTGAGGAAATTGTTGTCATGGGCAGGAGTTTGGGGCTTGAGGTCGACAAGGATGATATTGATGAGCTTGTAGAAAGCCATTCTACCGAGTTGACTGTGGAGGAATTGTTGCACCTGCAACAACAACAGCAGCAGGATCTGATTGTGGAGCAGGAATCTTCAGAAGAGGATGAGGTAAGGGAGGATGTTCCAAGTTCTCTCATCAATGAAATTTGTTCCAAGTGGGCAGATGTGCAGGCTTTTGCTGAAAAATACCACCCAGAAATTGCAGTAGCAAACCGGGCAGTGCATATGTTTAATGATAGTGTCATGTATCATTTTCGAAGAATACTGCAGAGGAGGAAGAAACAATTAACAATAGACCAGTTTTTCACAAAAGAAAAGAAAGCTGCTACATCAAAGCCTGTTTCTCCTCCAAAGAAGAGACAAAGAAGAGAAGAAACCCCTGAAATAGATCTGCCCACCCTTTCATTGGAGAGAGAAACAACTCCTGAAGGAGAACTACCCCGCCACATCATGGAAGGGGACTCTCCTTCCAAGCAGTAACCTCCCCCTTCCATCCTCTCCACATCCATCCCTGTATGCCATCGAACCGCTGCTCAAAGGTATGTTCACTACAGTACAGAAAATGGTTTAAAATTGTTTTATTTTAGTACAGTAAATGGTTTAAAATTGTTTTATAGGATTTTCTGACCAATTTCATACACATTTAGATAATTATTGTTGTTTAGGTACACGTTTTATTAATATTTTGGGCCTGTTCGAGTGCTTGGGAACGGAATAGAATATATACCATTATTTCTTATGGGGAAAAAAAATTCGGTACTCGAACAAATCGGAGGTCGAACACGGATCTCGAACGGATTATGGTCGAGTACCGAGGTATCACTTATATATGGGTTATGGAAAAAATCCGCGAAGTGGTGAATCCGAGATGGTCGAACCGCGAAGTAGCGAGGGTTCACTGTACGTATAATTCCCTTAACACATTACACTCATTATTCCATTTAGTCATTTATTCAAAATAAATGTCTATTAGAGTGTAATTGTGTCTTATTTCACCCTGCAATTAGCACATTAAATATGCCAGAGTTCTCTTATTTATTTAATTAAACCTCATATTATTGTATGCTTACAAACGATGTATATAGTTGACACTTAGTTGTTCCGACAACATATACAAACCGTGAGACCTTTTGCGTATCTAGTGGATACTTATCTTTGTTCATACAATATACTTATGTTTGTTTATACAATATATGCAAACCTTGAGACCCCTTTTCTACTGTCTAGTATGACTCTTCCCTGCAGGGGCAGGAAGCACTAACATTGTCCATGATTAGTGGTAATGACGGATAACAGTAACGTCATTTGTCTCAATGGTTCGGATGACCATAGAAAAATTGTCCCAAGATTAAGGCACCTATGAAAATCCACAGATACAGTACTTTATAGTAATTCTCTGGTAAACTTCCATCAGGTCGACATGGCTTGAGCCCAAAAAACGGATTTTGAGCGAAGCGAAAAATCTATTTTTGGGTGAGATAGCCATGTCATCCTGATGGACCCGCCCTCCTTTTCTATAGAAAAGGCCTTGGCAGGATCCCTCCCGAAATTACTATATCTGTAGCACCATGCTCAATGCTACAAGGAATGAGCGCCATCTAGATACTCAATAGTAGTACGGGAGGAAAGGTAACCTTGATAACGGCTCCCCTTCTATTTCTGCCACTCTTCCCCCTCAAAACGAAAACGCTGTTCGTGGTGAAGATTGCTATGTGTCGTATCAAGATATACGTCCCGATATTATGCGATATCCTTAAGAGAAATTTTAAGGATATTCGCGCCAGGAGTTAGAATTCTGGAGACCTAAAGGTTAATTCTCTGCAAATATCACTGTAGCCAAATATCCCTTAGAAAGCTACCTATAGGAACTTTCCATCAGGACGACAAGGCTATCTTACCCAAAAATAGATTTTTCGCTTTGCTCAAAATCCGTTATATATTACATAAGATTACTAATGATTCAGACCATCCATGCTTTCATTTCTTCCGAAAATGTGTGCAGGTATAGGTATGCAGTTGATTCTATTAGTCTCTAGTTCTCTATCATAAGGCTCAATACTGTTCTGCAAAGTATTTTAGTAGTTTTATTCCAGCTGTGACGACTGTGTTATCATCTTGTCTGGCTGTTGAATTAGTGGCTCTTTAAATTTATTGAAAATGCTTTATTTGTTGAACATGGTGACATAAGTCTCTCTTCATACTTTATACAAGATATTTGATAATTCCTTACAGTATTTCCTTTCATCACAGGCCTACTTTTCTTGCTGGTGCCATTGGGCTTATAAAAACCTTGCTTTTCTGACTAGAGTTGTTGCTTGGCTAGTCATAGTAATAATAATTTAAGATAGCTGGATTTTCTTTGTAGTACTGTATTATGATAAATTTGCTTAATTTTTTGCACTTGTAGTTTTTGGATTTAATGAGGTAAATTTACCACCACCCGTGTTTTACTCTCGATATTTAGAGCAATCATTTCTCTTTTTCAAAGGAATCCAATGTTGATACAGTGAACCTGTTATCATGTCTTTGTAAGATAGTTGTTAAATAATATTCCAATTGATTTTTGGTAATGACTTCAATAAGCTCTTCATCTTTCTTCTATCTAAAAGATATCTTATGGTGAATATCTCAACAAAAGATAATTTTCCACTTTTAAGTACTACAGTATTAATATGACAGTATTTTCATTTTTAGAAACCTCAATCAAATTTCACTTCCAAAGAATCAAAATTAGATGTGGTTTGAACATTCCATATTTGGTTTCCACTTATAGTGGATTCAGTTGCATACAATAATCGATTGTTATTAATTCAGTCTTAGAGGATGGATATTATGGAAGTTTTTTTTTACATGTAGCCTATGAGTCAACATTCCAAGAAAATGTAGCCTATGGGTCAACATTCTAAGAATTGTTTTGTTATATATTTTAATACTTCACGTCAAGACTAAAAAGTGAAGTAAGGTATTTCTCAAAATAATCAGTAAATTCCTTACTGGCAGGCTCAAAAGCAGGAAATGGATTGTAACCAACAATCTATCTCCTGTGATAGAAGGCTTTAACCTGGGAACTTGAATTACCAGCCTTAACCTGAATTTGAGATTACAAATTATATACACTACTTAACCACACGAATTACGTACCCCAAGAAACTTGTTTGGCTTTTATCAAATAGTTTACAAAAGACTAATTCTAATTACTGTATTGTCTTGTTAATATAGTTCAAAGACCTTATCAAACTGTTTTATGTTTGTCTAATTTCTATGTTTTTGACTACATCAGCTGCTCAAATTTTGGAGACGAGGCACATTGTCTAACCTCATCCTCCTTCACATTCAGAGCAATCTAAACAAAATCCAAAGCTGCACATATGTTCTAACAGGAAATATCCTGATAGTAGGAATAGAAAATGGAACATGAAAAAGTGAAAAATCTAATTAATTTAGTGTTTGTTAAGAGCAACCACTCAGGGCTAAATCTTGAGAAGTTTCTTTCCAGAGACCCCTCAAAACCACAAGGTGTTAGGAGTCAGTGGATTACAGCAACCATTTTGTAACAAATATACGTATTCAAAATATCTCATGTATGTAGACTTTCCAAAGTTTCTCTTCTTCCTGAAATGGTTATTTACAATATAATTTGCTGTTAAAGAAAGTAGGATAAAAGAAAAAAAATCTGGAGAACAAAGATTATTTTATCATGATCATTATAAAACCAACACAATAATATCTTGATCAATGATAAATTATGGTAGTCCTCACAACCAAGTTATCATTGTTAAATGAATGCCTATTATGATTACACTTTAAAATGAGAAGGGCACTGCAATCCACACTTCACAATAAATCTTGATCCGAATAACTACAGAACTTCTGAAGGATATTTTACCCAAAACTTTGATCACAAGGTTTGCGTAGAAAAGCTAACAATGGATATCAAACACGCTTCCAAAGCTATCAATGCACAAAGTTACAGAAGAGTCATTAAGCAAAGATGATCTTCATTTATTTTGAAAAGTACAATATAGTATAAAGTTGCAAAATAAGGAACTGATCCTTTACATATTTATATATATTAATGAAAAAATCATGCAGACCATAATAAAAAAAAAATTTGCTCATGACCAAACCATAACAATCATTCTAGCTGAAATAAATCATTCATGATACAGCAGTCCACTCCTCAATAATAAATTACCGGGATTAGACAATACAAAGTACAGTACGTACTTCGTTCATAGGAAAAACATCAAATAACCAACTTTCATGACTAGCACCATATCTGATATACACGTATCAGATTGAGTATTTCTTATACAATACATGCAAACAAGTTTCATTGTAAATCAACCCCCTTGGGTGCTTGAAATATAGATGCCTTAAACTGTCAAACTTTGAATCTCTGGAACTTGAGCAATCCAATCCAAAATAGATCATTAAAACTGAGAGCTGTATAGAACAATCTAAAACCTACAGGTATATTACATAGAATCTCAATTTGAATAGTATCTACTTAGAAATTTTCACTTATGAATTTGTATTTACTACAAGAGGAAAATTCTAACCAAAATAAACACAGTAAATATAGTTCAACCATAAGCAAACATTATACACAAACAATGTTTTTCATGATCATCCAAATCACTTGCAATACAAACTGTACATGAATTTGAAAGTAGAGGAAAACTAATTAAATATTCTATAAAAAAGAAAAAACATCTACAAGAGAGCAGTGTTTAGAATCTTCAGGTCAAATTAACCCATGTATAATAACTAAAAATTTCTGCTCCTCACTCATTTTATATTGAGAGAAGAGTGTTTCCTCATTTATCTCCTATCGATTTGAAGGCTTCCACAGGAAAGTGGTCTTAAAATTGTGAGGAAAATTATCACATGCCAAGCTGCAATCATGAAATTGAGATCAATATGGCTACTAGAATTATATTTCAGGGAAAAAATATTTTGGTCAGATTAACTGCCTCATAAAAAACAATCAAACTGCATCTATATCAAAATAATTGTAATACCGATGCATTTCAATCACTGACATGAAGACTGCCTGTATCAAGAGCAACACTAGAAAGAAATTAATAAATAAATAAAGCTTGGGTCATAACTCGGTTTAAAAGACAAAACTATGTATCCTTAATTTCAAGCATAACACCATAAACAAGTACCTGTACTGCTTATTGTATAGGAGAATCACTGAGCTTCAGTGGAACAACAGCACAACTACATTTTATATATTACCAAAACTTTATACACAATTACAAGCAACCAAGGGATTTGCAGATTTACATCATTCCTACAGATTTACACCAGTCCAAAATAACAATTTTTTTAAACAACCAGAGTTGAATTATTTTTTTTTTAAATTATTTGTAAAAATAATGTTTACAGTCCTTCAGTATCCATGCCATTTTTTTAGCTTTCAGCATCACAGCTGAGATTCACAATCTGTATATAATTAAAATTAAGTTTCACCTATGCTATCGTAATTCTATCATATCCATATTAAAGTGCACTGTAAATGGCTAACTACAAATAATAAAAATAAAAAAATGTAGTTTATCACCTCTTAACTGCAATCAAATACACCATATGAAATTCAATACGTTAAACTTATAACACCTTGCCAATGCTTAGGAATACTGTACTATCTTTCTTTAATGATTGTTGAACTTTGAATTACAATCCTAAACCAATATAAAGACCAAGTCACCATTACATAAGAATAATTACATTTACCAAAGACATGGTGAAATGACTCACAAAAAAGTACGTTTCTGGACACTGAAGATGAATATCACTAGTGATAAGGCCCTACAAAGAGTTTTGAATAAATATCGCTAGAACAGAGGATGTTAACCTAAAACATGGCAAACTAATGCCTGTTTAGCAGCTATTCCCTGAAATTTTTATGAATTTATTGCTTTTGGTTGGGCCTCCCAAGACAAGTTGTGTATAACTGAAGTATGCTTCACATAAAAATTTCTGATTCATTTTCAATAATTCCTCTAGGGATGATGATGTAACTATGTCTTGAAAATATAAATAATTGACATTAGAATAACATGACTTTATGTCGAGAATCAGAAGTGGTTAATCATATATTCATGATCCTTATACGTACTGTATTACGTATATATTACCTATGCCGTAAAGAATATAACCTTTTGAACAAAGACTTTAATGTATTCTTGTTATTACAGCAGAAGTTGGGATTTTATAATTGTACTTGGGAAATAACAGCAGACCTAGCATACATAGCTTTACAAATCCTTTCCACTCACAAAATATTCAACTCTTCATCAACATACAGTATACAGCATGGCCACAAAACAATAAAAAGGAATCAATCAATTATAATCACTGCTGATATAACCATAATGGAGATGATGACAACGATAATGATGAGAACTAAAATTTCATTTTATTAACACCTACTCAACATGAAATGCTATAAAAATTTCAAGTCAAGAGTTATGAAAAGATGTTATTTTCTAAATCAAGTTTTTAAATAGAAGATGGAGAAAATTATAAATATTTACTCTTAATTAATAACCGTAGATTCCCTAATCTAAAACAGGGAAGACCATGACTATAAAATCTTTTATATAGGATAAGGTGATAGATTGGCTGGTCCCATCTAAAATAATTTGGCAGATGGAGAGAGAAGGAGTGAGGTTGTCTTTTAACTTGAACAAGAAATCCTGTGAAAACTCTGTACCTAACTTATCAATCTCCAACTTGATAACACTCCAAAACTTCCATAAAACTTACATTATATACACATTGTGACAATAGTATAAATACATAATAAATAACCTTGTCAAATAATAGGGACTTGGGAAGCACGGAATAACATATATCTATATTCAACTAACGACCATTGATCAACAACAGGTGACCCATGAAAAAAATTAAAACATCTAAATACTTTCCTAAGATTATACAAAATGTATATCTTCCTTATTGAATGCATGTAATACAGATAAAAAGTCATCTTGATCCATCTGCCTTGCTCGTTTCTTATCAAACTCACCATCAACAAGGATGTCCTCTACTTTTTTCTTGATACAGAAGTCTTCTGGGATTTTCTTCTCACGTAAGGAGCACCAAGTCTTGTAATTCTTTTCCAATGTCTGAAAAATGTTATTTTTATTAGTAAAATAAATTTTTGAATATACTTACCCGATAATCATGTAGCTGTCAACTCCGTTGCCCGACAGAATTCTATGGAGGGATACGCCAGCTATCACAATACTAGAAGGGGGTGTATTTACCAGCGCCACCTGTGGCCAGGTACTCAAGTACTTCTTGTTGACACCTCCTCAATTATTCCTCGGTCCACTGGTTCTCTATGGGGAGGAAGGGAGGGTCGATTAAATCATGATTATCGGGTAAGTATATTCAAAAATTTATTTTACTAATAAAAATAACATTTTTCAATATTAAACTTACCCGATAATCATGTAGCTGATTCACACCCAGGGGGGTGGGTGAAAAACCAGTGTACAAGACTAAAGGATAGCTAAGTATCCCGTATTTCATATAAACAGTTATCCACAATAACAATGAAATAATAAGTACCTGGTAAGGAAGTCAACTTGAACCGTTACTCTGCCTTTAATAAGATCGTCTTCCTTACTGAGCGCAGCGTTCCTCTTGGGAGGCTGAATCAACTCAAAGGTGCTAAAGTATACAGGGCTGCAACCCATACTAAAGGACCTCATCACAACCTTTAACCTCGGCGCTTCTCAAGAAAGAATTGACCACCCGCCAAATCAACAAGGATGTGGAAGGCTTCTTAGCCGACCGTACAACCCATAAAAAAGTATTCAAGAGAAAGGTTAAAAGGTTATGGGATTATGGGAATGTAGTGGCTGAGCCCTCGCCTACTACTGCATTCGTTGCTACGAATGGTCCCAGGGTGTAGCAGTACTCGTAAAGAGACTGGACATCTTTGAGATAGAATGATGCGAACACTGACTTGCTTCTCCAATAGGTTGCATCCATAACACTGCAGAGAATGGTTCTGTTTGAAGGCCACTGAAGTAGCCACAGCTCCCACTTCATGTGTCCTTACCTTCAGCAAAGCAAGGTCTTCTTCCTTCAGACGAGAATGTGTTTCTCTAATCAGAAGCCTGAATAGTAAGAAACTGAGTTCTTAGAACTTGGAAAAGAAGGTTTCTTGATAGCACACTATAAGGCTTCTGATTGTCCTTGTAAAGGTTAAGACCTTTTTAGATAGTACCTAAGAGCTCTAACTGGGCAAAGTACTCTTTTCAGATCATTCCCCACCAAGTTGGACAGGCTTGGGATCTCGAACGACTTAGGCCAAGGACGTGAAGGAAGCTCGTTTAGCAAAAACCGAGCTGCAAGGAACATGTAGCCGTTTCAGATGTGAAAACAATGATCCTGCTGAAGGCATGGATCTCACTTACTCTTTTAGCTGTTGTCAAGCACACGAGGAAAAGAGTTTTTAATGTGAGGTCCTAAAAAGAGGCTGATTGGAGAGGTTCAAATCTTGATGACATAAGGAACCTTAGGACCGCGTCTAGATTCCAGCCTGGAGTGGACAACCGACGTTCCTTTGAGGTCTCAAAAGACCTAGGGAGGTCCTGTAGATCTTTGTTGGTGGAAAGATCCAAGCCTCTGTGGCGGAAAACCGCTGCCAACATACTTCTGTAACCCTTGATCGTAGGAGCTGAAAGGGATCTTACTTTCCTTAGATATAACAGGAAGTCAGCAATCTGGGTTACAGTGGTACTGGTTGAGGAAACTGCATTGGTCTTGTACCAGCTACGGAAGACTTCCCCTTGAGACTGATAGATTCTGAGAGTGGATGTTCTCCTTGCTTTGGCAATCGCTCTGGCTGCCTCCTTCGAAAAGCCCCTAGCTCTTGAGAGTCTTTCGAAAGTCTGAAGGCAGTCAGACGAAGAGCGTGGAGGATTGGGTGTACCTTCTTTACGTGAGGTAGACTTAGAAGGTTCACTCCTAGAGGAAGAGTCCTGGGAATGTCGACCAGCCATTGCAGTACCTCTAAGAACCATTCTCTCGCGGACCAGAGCGGAGCCAACCAACGTCAGCCGTGTCCCTTAGTGAGAGGAGAACTTCTGAAGTCCTCTGTTGACAATCTTGAACGGCGGGAATGCATACAGGTCGAGATGGAACCAATCCAGCAGAAAAGCATCCACGTGAACTGCTGCTGGGTCTGGAATCGGAGAACAATACAACAGGAGTCTCTAGGTTATCGAGGTAGTGAACAGATCTATGGTTGGCTGACCCCACAGGGCCCAAAGTCTGTTGCAAACATTCTTGAGAAGGGTCCACTCTGTGGGGATGACCTGACCCTTCCGTCTGAGGTGATCTGCCATGACATTCATACCGCCCTGAATGAACCTCGTTACCAGTTAGCTTTCGATCTAAAGACCAGATGAGTAGGTCCCTTGCGATCTAGAACAACTTCCACGAAAGAGTCCCTCCCTGCTTGAAGATGTAAGCCAGGGCTGTGGTGTTGTCAGAGTCCACCTCCACCACTTTGTTAAGCTGGAGGGACTTGAAGTTTATCAAGGCCAGAATAACCGCCAACAACTTCTTGCAAATGATGTGAAGTGTCCTTTGCTCCTGATTCCATGTTCCCGAGCATTCTTGTCCGTCCAAAGTCGCACCCCAGCCCGTGTCTGATGCGTCCGAGAGGAGACGGCGGTCGTGTTTCTGAACAGCCAAAGGTAGCCTTCCTTGAGAAGAAAGCTGTTCTTACACCACGCGAGAGAAGACCTCCTCTCTTCGGAAACAGGAACTGAGACCGTCTCTAGCGTCATGTCCTTTATCCAGTGAGCAGCTAGATGATACTGAAGGGAGGGGAGGTGGAGTCTCCCTAACACGATGAACAGGGCCAGCGATGAAAGTGTCCCTGTTAGACTCATCCACTACCTGACTGAGCATCGGTTCCTTCTTGAAGATCCATACCCAAGGAGACAATGGTCTGGGATGGAACGAGCTGAGACTCCTCAAAATTGACCAGGAGGCCCAGTTCCTTGGTCAGATCCATAGTCCATTTGAAAATCTCCAGACAGCGACGACTTGTGGGAGCTCTTAAAAGCCAGTCGTCTGACGGAGCCGGACACAAGATCATGATACTGCTGCACAGTCTGTGAACTGTCAATCATGGGCAAGCGAGGAAGTACAGTGACAACCCGAATCTGTCTAGACTGTCTGGGTCGTACAGACAACTCCTTAACGGGTTGCTGAGGTTGCCGCACTGCGTCACAACAAGTCACTTCTGTTGGTTGTTGAACGTCTTCCCCGTGACACATTGACTCCGTAAACAAAAAATCCTCTAACAAGGACTAAGCTTGGACTGCATGTCATGCAACACAGCTCAAGGTCTATGGGAGCAGGTGTGGTAACAGACGGGATTAGCGACTGAAGTGGAACCATAACCTTCCCTGTAAGCATGTTATGCTTAAATAAAAGTCCATAAGAGGTTATGCAGCTAAAGGCTCCCTCCAAATGACAGAGTCCTCAAGGGAATATCAGAAGGAGGGAGAAAAGAACTTTCTCATCTACAGGGACCTTATCCTAGAAAAGCTAAGTTCTCTGAGTGAGGGTTCACTAGTGCAAAAGCAGCAGACTAGAAGGCAACGTTATGAAACTGCTTGACAGTCTAGTGAGTTGGCAACAACCCAAGATGTGTGACTGAGAAGCATGCGGTAAGGTATGCAGAGCATGATGTATGCAGAGTATGCTGTATGCAGAGCATGCTGTATGTAAAGCATGTTGTATGCAGAGCATGCTGAATGCAGAGCATGCTGTATGCAGAGCATGTTGTATGCAGAGCATGCTGAATGCAGAGCATGCTGTATGCTGAGCATGTAGTAAGCAGAGCCTGCTGTAAGCAGAGCCTGTTGTAAGGAAAGCAGAGCGTGTGCATGGGGTTTAACATTTCTCAGAAATTCCATGACCAGTGCTAGAGTGCTTTATGCATGCTTGCATGGGGTTTAAAAATCAACATAATGTTTACCTTACATTCATAACTCATGATTCATATTTTTGCCATGGTTTGAAAATGGAGGTAAGGTATGCTGAACAGCAGAGTCAGAACGAGCTGGAACAACAATAGTTGTGGTTTCCTCTTCAAGACTCTGTTGAGGGAACACCTGAGGCTCAGTCTGCAAAGGCTGAATAAAAGACAAGCAGAAGGAAGGCGCATGGGTGGAGGAGGCTGACTCCTAGCATGAGTGGTTGAACCCAAGGGTTGCGCTTGCTGAGCGGTTGGCGGAAGCGGAGTAGCAAGTTCCAGTTCCTGTGGTGTGAGCGGAGCGCGATGAGGAAGAGGCTGCGCAGAACAAGGTAAATGTCTCGCAAGCTGAGGCTCCTGAGGCGCAAGGCTAAGGTGTTGTGGTGCTTGCCTTGTAGAGAGTTGAGCTCGCTGCAGCGAGAGCTGAGGAGACTGACTCAAGGACGGGAGAGGTTGTTGTACCTCAACCGAGTGTTGCATCACTGGTGGAACAGCAAGTGGAGGCGGAGGAAGAGAGGTATAATCCTCCTGATCCCATTGTAAAGGTTGCCTTAAGGAAGGCGGAGGCTGAACACCACTGGGAACAGCAAACTCAGCACGTGGCTCAACATCGTACGCCTGGCAGGTGGTACTGCGATCAGGCGGAGCGAGCGTAGGCGGAGGGAGTGTAGGCGGAGGCGGAGGAGCAACACTCTCAGCCCGACACTCACGCATCAAGTCCGAAAGCTGTGCTTGCATGGACTGTAGTAGAGTCCACAACATCGTACGCCTGGCAGGTGGTACTGCGAACAGGCGGAGCGAGTGTAGGCGGAGGGAGTGTAGGCGGAGGCGGAGGAGCAACACTCTCAGCCCGACACTCACGCATCAAGTCCGAAAGCTGTGCTTGCATGGACTGTAGTAGAGTCCACAACATCGTACGCCTGGCAGGTGGTACTGCGATCAGGCGGAGCGAGCATAGGCGGAGGGAGTGTAGGCGGAGGCGGAGGCGCAACACTCTCAGCCCGACACTCACGCATCAAGTCCGAAAGCAGTGCTTGCATGGACTGTAGTAGAGTCCACTTGGGGTCGGCAGAAACTACAGTAGGCTGAGGTAAAGCCTTAACAGTCGAGCTCTGTTGTGGCAGAACCTTACTCCTCTTAGGCGGAGTGCATTCAACTGCAACGTGAAACCGTGAACATTCTTTCTCTATCGTAACGATAGAGTGCAAGTTGAACGTTCTGAACGTCAACAACTGCAGAGACAAAACAAAACGTTAGTTCAACTTTGAAAACAGTACGAGACTATCAAAGAAATTCTTTCAAACTCTGTGGCGGAAATAGCATAATATGTTAACAGGTAAAACCGAAATGACGGGCTCAATGTTAATTAACTTCGGTACCAAGAAAAGACCGCCTACTATTAGGAAGGTCGAATATAAACAAATATAAAAATTAATTTTAATAAGTTTATAATAAAAGGAAGTTAATCGAAGAGGCCTATAAGAGGCGGAGAGATATAAAATAAATCTATAACTTTTGTTAAGCAAAATTAAGAAAGAGAGTCTATACTCTCTTAGACACCAACACTTCCGTCTAAGGGAAGGGTCGGCCATTTAAAGGTGAACGAGAGTTCATACTCTCTACGTCACCATAATTAATCAAATTAATTCCAAAAGCTAACTAAGCTAATATAGAAGTTTCCAGTAAAGCGACAGCCGAAATCAAAGAGAAATACTTCACCAAAGTCGTGAAAATACTCCAAGAACATAAGCGTATCCCAGAACGTCTTGCCGGAAGCACGACAGAGGAATAATTGAGGAGGTGTCAACAAGAAGTACTTGAGTACCTGGCCACAGGTGGCGCTGGTAAATACACCCCCTTCTAGTATTGTGATAGCTGGCGTATCCCTCCATAGAATTCTGTCGGGCAACGGAGTTGACAGCTACATGATTATCGGGTAAGTTTAATATTGAAAAATTGATATTTTCTACATATTTCTCCTAAATACAATGTTGACATATGCAACTTTCAAAAGAAAAAAAATAGTTTTTCAAAAACTTAATTTTATCATACATTAAAACCATACATTAATGCATCATGAAATTAAACTGACAATGTCATAAAAGCATCTGGTCATAGCTAATTAAATGTATATTCTTTCCCAACAAAATATTACCTTACACTCATAAAAAAGCTCTTCAGGTTTTTAACATAAGGAATCTTAAAGCAATCCCAAAAATTCAATGTAGAGGTAAATATAATTATAAATTAAATTTAAAACCATTTGTTACTGCATCTTTACACTCACGTGATGTACCTAACGCTTTGTTTTCGAAACTCTAACTTACACTTACGCTAACCTAACAACTAAAAAATTCCCTGACATCTGGTGGCTACGTGCCACCCAAGGTGTGGGTAAAACACACTTGTCATCCTCAGTCTCGAAATTGAAACTAATATCGTATTCTCTAGACACCATTAGTCATTGGGAAGGAGGGTTGGTATATTTATAAATATCAGGAGTAGAGAAATAACCTCCCCTAATGTTCATATTGATGACTCCTTCACTCAGATGGAAGTGGGTCATGAAGGAAAGAGGTAAGAAATTTTAAAATTTGATGTACTAGATTGTTTCTAAACACCTCTCCTTTACATATCTATACTGTACAAATTACTCAAAAACAGAATTGAACACCTGCTAGGCATGCAAGACTCAGAATCCATGAACCTTTTAAATTTGGAGAAATGGATGCCTCTGCTGACTTGACATCAGAGCTTGTAGTCTCTATGAGTCACACATCACTATGGATGACAGTTCTCTTGAAATTCTCAAACCACCCACATATTGCCTTGAATGTACCTAGCTTCTTTTTCATAGGATCCGCATACAATACCTTTGCTTTTCACAGATATTTTCACAGTGTAATTTTATCAAAAGCCATAACTGTTTCCAATCAAAGTTCATCAGTACAAACTGTATTTTTCAATATTTAACTTAGCCGGTGATTATATAGCTGCAACTCTGTTGCACGACAGACAACTCTACGGAAAAACTCGCCAGCGATCGCTACACAGGTTGCGGGTGTGCCCAACAGCGCCATCTGTCGACCAGATACCCAGCTCTCATGTAAACAAAGACTCAATTTTCTCTCTGTCGACAAGACGTACTTTACTCGCTGTTGCTAAACTGGAGTTTTTCACATCTATTTGGTGAAGTACTATAATCTAGTTTTGAGCTTTCGCAATGCAGGTGTTTTATCTTCATCTTAAATCTTGAACTCGTTTTGGATAGATTTAATTATGGTGACAAAGAGAGTATGGACTTTCTTTCACTTTTAAATGGCCGACCCTTCCCTTAGACGGAAGTGTGTTTAGGCTTTTAGTAATTATCTTATCACGTTATAAATTATTTATAGATTTTCCTCTATATATTTTATATCTCTCCGCCTTTATTAGACCTCTTCGATTAACTTTTCATTTATTATAAACATATAAAAATAAATTTTAATGTTTTGTTTATATGCGACCTTTCCTGAGAGTAGGCGGTCCTAACTTGGAAACCAAAGTTAATCAACGTTGAGCCCTTTATATCGTAATTAGCTTTTAAAGAGCTAAGGATTTAAAACTTTTTAAATGTAATATTTTATGAAAGAATTTCTTTGATAGTCTTCGTACTGTTTTCAAAGATGAACTAACGTTTAGTTTATTTATGCTACGCAGTTGTTGACGTTCAGGACGTTCAACATGCGCTCTATCGTTACGATAGAGAGAGAGTGTATCACGGTTTCACTTTGCAGTAAGAGTAAATCGATTCTGACGTTTTGTTCATTCTTTCTTAGCTTAAATGTTTTAAATTCTATTTTAAAGGAACTTTTTATTTGAAAAACCTTTCAGTTTTTTCCTTTAGTCAAATAACATGTTTTTTTGACGAAATATAATTGGGCTCTTCTCTTAGGTGCGAAATCAAGAGAGAAAGAGAGAGAGAGATAGAGACGGAGGGAGAGAGAGGAGAGAAAACGTTCCGTTCAAGCGGGTAACGTTGTTCTCGAGTTACTCTCGTCCCTAGTCTCTGTACGGGGAGAAAGGATAAAACGTTTTTAGTTTTTTATTCTCGTCCCCAGGCTATGTGCGGTGAGAGATTGAAAACGTAGTTTATATGAACTAGTGTTTAGTCTCTTTCCCAGCCACTGATTTTTTTATCTTAAAATATGTTTTCTGTTTTTTGCTGGTATTAATGAGCTTGCATTATACGACTGATTTCGCAATTACTACCGTTTAATGAAGGGTAGAATTGCGTGTTTCAGGTAGAAATCAGTAAAAGTTTCGATTTCAGTGAAATAAGTGCAAAACAGAAAATCGAAGTGATAAAGTGATATGCGCAAAGTGTTACAGTATTGCGTCCGAGGGTTCGTCTGTTCGTGCCTGTCGTTCACCTAGTCCGGGACCTCTTGCATGCTCCCAAGCCCAGGGGAGAAGTAATGTCAAACGACTTATGGGTTCGAGAGGCCTTGATCAACGAACAGACGTTTCCCTCTATGGTATCGGGTGTATCCTACCAAGATCTCCCCTACCATAAGACGAGAGAGACGTTGTTTCTCCTCGTCATCCGAAGGCTTTTCGCATAAGAAACCTGTCACAAGGTTTCGAAGCCCTTAAGCGAAAGTCAGTCCTTTCAGGACAGGTCCAGCGTCCTGGTTACAGCCATTAGGACAGCTCTGACCCTATGCAGTCATCGGATAACTGCTCGCCGCCTAACAAAAGCGTAACACAGACTCCGAGAGTCCTTTTTTGTTGGCAAAGTGTTGCGGTCACAGGTGTTACCCTCGTCTCTTACCACAACCATTTCCGTTGATCCTTAATGGGTTGTATGGCAAGACATGCAGTATATGCTTGCCTCCCTTATGGAAGACTATTCTGCCGATTAGTCCGTTGAGTCTAGCCGTTTATCTCATCGATATCCTGGCTTTCAGCCAACCTAACGTTCCTTTGTGCTTACTGTTGACGTTGGCATAGCTAAGTCACGTCACTCAGGTTGTTTAGAACCACACTCGATGCGGTCTCGTGTGGTTTTTCAGCCGCATTTGGACGTTAGGCCACTTGCTGATGCTCCTGTTGACGTTCAAGACGTTCACTAACAATCGGAGTTGACTTGTTTTGACGCTGTGCGTCAACCTCCGCATTCTAGAGTTGTTTTGACTGCTCAGTCTAGGCAGTCAAAGCAGTCTCGAGTGGACGCTGTGCGTCCTCACGCACCTGTTGTGGTTGACAGTTCAGTTGTTGACAGTTCACAGACTGTCAAGCAGTTACATGACGTTGCATTCTGGTCCGCTACTAATGCACCAGTGAGTGTGGACTCTGCTTGTAAAGCATTGCCACCACGGTAGGTCTCTCCCTTGCTTGAGACTCAGCTTTTATCGGACAAGGTTCCTGTAGATGAGGAAGTTGCTGTTCCACCTCCTACTGATATTCCCTTGAGGACTCTGTCAGATGGAGAGGAGCCTAAAGCTGCTTAGCCCCCTATGGACTTTAATTAAATCATGATGATTTTTTTAAGGATCTTTGTCCGGATCTTTTTGTAACTGCTGCTCCTCGTTCGCCTAAACGTCAGAGCTTACACTAGGCCTAGCTACTTCGAAGCCGTTCTTTTTAAGCTAGTGCTCTCTCGCTCTCCTAGAGAGCTTTACGTTGGCTAGGCGACTGGTTTTTCACCAGGAGGAGTTTGGGGGATACAGCCTTTGCTTTCCCTTCTTTTAAACTGGCTTATAGAGCGAGAGTCTGATATGACACGAGAGAAGTTCTCGGCTTGGGAGTTCATGCCTCTGCCCAGATAGACTTCTCAAATCTCGTAGACTCTCCCTGGCGCCTGGCCAGGAGACGCTCCAAGTTTTTTACAGGTCAACTTCACAGCTGTTTTAGAGCCTTTGAAGTTTTGCTGTACAATTATGTCATGCATAAACAAGGCTTTCAGGGATGGAAAGCGGTACCGCCTCAGTCGCTAACCCCGTCTGTGGCCGCACCTGCTCCCGTAGACCCTAAATGGGCTTTGCTGCAAGACATGCAGTCCAAGCTTGCGTTCTTGATAGAGGACTTTAATGCGGAGAAGGTTGCTACCGAACCTTCTGGCCAACAACCTTCCAACTCGCGTCTGCCAGTTGAGGTGGTTCCTCCACCGATGCGACCCAGTGTGGGTTGCCAGCCGCACGTTGTCGTTAAGCGACGCTCGGAGGTGGTTGTTGACGTTCAGGACGTTCAACAACCAGCAGAGGTGACTTGTTTTGACGCAGTGCGTCAACCTCAGCAACCCGGTAGGGTGTTGACTGCACAACCCAGACGGTCTAGACAGTCTCGGGTTGACGCTGTGCTTCCTCGCGCACCCATGGTTGTTGACAGTTCACAGACTGTGCAGCAGTTCCATGATGTTGCGTCCGGCTCCGTCACGCATGCACCAGTGCGACCGGACTCAGCGAGCCAGACGTTGCCCACTCCGTTGCCGTTTCCTCATCAGTTTTCGGATGAGGAACCCTCTGATGAGGACGTTGCTGAACAACAAGACGATCAGCCCCCAGAATAGATCAAGCCCTGCTATCCATCCAGAAGATGCTGCAGAAGGAACGCTGCTCAGTCAGGCTGTGGATGAGTCTGGTAGGGACGCTGTCATCCGTAGAACAATTTGTGTCACTAGGAAGACTACTCCTCCGTCCTCTTCATACCATCTAGCTTTTCTCTGGAAAAAGGACAAGACGCTAGAAGCGGTCTCGATCCCGGTTTCCGAAAAGATAAAGTCTTGTCTGACTTGGTGGAAGGACAATATCAACCTAGAGAGGGTCTTCCCCTGGCTGTTCAGACTCCCAACCACTTTCTCTTCTCGGACGCATCGGACGTGGGCTGGGGCGCGACACTAGACGGTCGGGAATGCTCAGGACTGTGGAACTCGAGTCAGAGGAGCATGCATATCAACTGCAAGGAGCTGTTGGCAGTACATCTGGCCTTGAAAAGCTTCAAGTCTCTCCTTCGAGGCAAAGTGGTGGAAGTTAACTCGGACAACACCACGGCCTTGGCGTACATCTCCAAACAAGGAGGTACCCACTCACTGACG
The DNA here is from genome assembly GCF_036898095.1 of Palaemon carinicauda. NCBI lineage: Eukaryota > Metazoa > Arthropoda > Malacostraca > Decapoda > Palaemonidae > Palaemon > Palaemon carinicauda. The sequence continues at coordinate 4,928,510 of NC_090761.1, forward strand.
TTGTACGAGATCGCAAGGGACCTGCTCATCTGGTCAAAAGGTCAAGACATCTCCCTAGTAACGAGGTTCATCCAAGGCGACTTGAACGTCATAGCAGATTGTCTCAGTCGGAAAGGGCAAGTAATTCCAACCGAATGGACCCTCCACAAGGATGTGTGCAAGAGACTTTGGGCCACTTAGGGTAAACCATCCATAGATCTCTTTGCAACCTCGCTGACCAAGAGGCTTCCAATCTATTGCTCTCCAGTCCCGGACCCAGCAGCAATACATATAGATGCTTTCCTCCTAGATTGGTCACATCTGGATCTCTACGCATTCCCACCGTTCAAGATTGTCAACAAGGTACTGCAGAAGTTCGCCTCTCACGAAGGGACAAGGTTGACGTTAGTTGCTTCCCTCTGGCCCGCGAGAGAATGGTTCACCGAGATACTTCGATGGTTAGTAGACGTTCCCAGTAGTCTTCCTCTAAGGGTAGACCTTCTACGTCAGCCACACGTAAAGAAGGTACTCCAAAGCCTCCACGCTCTTCGTCTGACTGCCTTCAGACTATCGAAAGACTCTCGAGAGCTAGAGGCTTTTCGAAGGAAGCAGCCAGTGCGATTGCTAGAGCAAGGAGAGCATCTTCCATTAGAGTCTACCAATCGAAGTGGGAAGTCTTCCGAGACTGGTACAAGTCAGTTTCTGTATCCTCGACCAGTACCTCTGTAGCTCAAATAGCCGTTTTTCTCTTATACCTGAGAAAAGGACGATCCCTTTCAGCTCCCACTATCAAGGGCTACAGAAGCATGTTGGCATCGGTCTTCCGGCATAGAGGCTTAGATCTTTCCAAACATAAAGATCTGCAAGACCTCCTTAAGTCTTTTGAGACCACCAAGGAGCGTCGTTTGGCTACCCCTGGATGGAATTTAGACGTGGTACTAAGATTCTTCATGTCAGACAGGTTGGAGCCGTTACAATCAGCCTCCCTGAAAGATCTCACTCTTAAGACTCTTTTCCTGGTATGCTTAGCCTCGGCTAAAAGAGTCAGTGAGATTCATGCCTTCAGCAAGAACATCGGATTTTCGTCAGAAAAAGCCACTTGTTCGTAGCGCTACAACTTGGTTTTCTAGCCAAAAATGAGCTGCCTTCTCGGCCTTGGCCTAAATCTTTCGATATCCCCAGCTTATCGGAGATCGTAGGCAATGAACTAGAGAGAGTCTTATGCCCTGTTAGAGCTCTTAAGTTCTATTTAAAGCGTACTAAACCTTTACGAGGCCAATCTGAAGCTTTATGGTGTTCAGTTAAGAAACCATCCTTGCCTATGTCAAAGAATGCTTGGTCAGTCTTTATCAGATTGTTAATACGAGAAGCTCATTCACATCTGAGTGAGGAAGACCGAACTTTGCTTAAGGTGAAGACGCACGAAGTTAGAGCTGTAACAACTTCCGTGGCCTTTAAGCAAAATATATCTCTGCAAAGTATAATGGACGCAACCTATTGGAGAAGCAAATCAGTGTTCGCGTCATTTTACTTGAAAGATGTCCAGTCTCTTTACAAGAACTGCTACACACTGGGACCATTCGTAGCAGCGAGTGCAGTAGTGGGTGAGGGCTCAACCACTACAATTCCCTAATTCCTTATCCTTTTAATCTGTCTCTTGAAGTGTTGTTTTTTTATGGGTTGTCCGGAAGGCTAAGAAGCCTTTCGCATCCTGGTTGATTTGGCGGGTGGTCAAAGTCATTTCTTGAGAGCGCCTAGATTAGGGGTTTGATGAGGTCCTGTTGTATGGGTTGCAACCCTTGATACTTCAGATCCTAGGGGTCGATCAGCATCCTAAGAGGATCGCGAGGCTCCGTAAGGAAGACGTATTTAAAAGGCAGAGTAATTGTTCAAGTTGACTTCCTTACCAGGTACCTATTTATTTTGTTTTTGTTATTTTGATAACTTCTAAAATGAAATAAAAAACTCTTAGCTCATAAAAGTGTAAACATATATTACTGGTCTCTACCCACCATCCTGGGTGTGAATCAGCTATATAATCACCTGCTAAGTTAAATATTGAAAAATGTTATTTTGATTATAAAATAAATTTTTGAATATACTTACCCGGTGATTATAAATTAAATGACCCTCCCTTCCTCCCCAATAGAGACACAGTGGGACGAGGAGAAAATTGAGTCTTTGTTTACATGAGAGCTGGGTATCTGGTCGACAGATGGCGCTGTTGGGCACACCCGCAACCTGTGTAGCGATCGCTGGCGAGTTTTTCCGTAGAGTTGTCTGTCGAGCAACAGAGTTGCAGCTATATAATCACCAGGTAAGTATATTCAAAAATTTATTTTATAATCAAAATAACATATTTTAATCAAGAGAAAGTCATGAATGCAGTAGATATTTGGTTCAGGTAATTTTCACATCCTTCAGCATTTCCCTGCTAGATAAAAGATATATCTCCCTCTGTTGGGGCACAAAAAGGATGCAACTAAGATAGACAAAACCCCCGTAGTACCTTATGAACAACCAGTATGTGAAGATTAGACCCAATTTTAGGGATACTGATTAGCAATTAGGTTTGCCTCTCTTGAACGAATCAGTTACTGTACTAGTTTCTAAGGTGACGAGGATTGTCATCCTACTTTGCTTGATTTGCATTATTCAAATGAAATCAATAATTTTTGCAATTCATCATTAAATGGTTAAGCTTAATTAATATTTTTCCTAATTTGCTTATACTGTACTGTACACTATACCTTGAGTTATAAGTAATTTTAAATAAAAGCAAATCAGGATACAAGCATACATATTTGAATAGGGTTACGAGTATTGCATCAGCCTGCAAGCAAAAATTTCCCACTATGGGAATTTTACCAGTACTATTGAGACTAGCACAAAATTGGTAACACGGTGCCCATACGCCACCCAGCAGTGTTCATGGCATCTTCACGTGATTTAAATTTAACCCTTCTTTATTTATAGAAAATGGCAAAAGGAGTCTTCTCTACAGTAGACAGGTTCCTTGTCAAATTGAAATACAGTATATAGAGTAGATAGGTTCCTTGTCAAAAAGGAAGTACAGTACGTATATAGAGTAGATAGATTCCTTGGTAAAAGTGAAGTACAGTATATAAAGTAGATAGGTTCCTTGTCAAAAAGGAAGTACAGTACGTATATAGAGTAGATAGATTCCTTGGTAAAAGTGAAGTACAGTATATAAAGTAAATAGGTTCCTTGTCAAAAGTGAAGTACTGCATATAGAGTAGATAGATTCCATGGTAAAAGTGAAGTACAGTATATAAAGTAGATAGGTTCCTTGTCAAAAAGGAAGTACAGTACGTATATAGAGTAGATAGATTCCATGGTAAAAGTGAAGTACAGTATATAAAGTAGATAGGTTCCTTGTCAATACGAGTCTCCTCAAAGGTAAAATGGTATTTTTATTAAAAAATTAATTTTTAAATATACTTACCTAGTAGTTACATATACTGTATGTAGCTTAAATCCCGCGTTTCGTCGCACGCACGGCAGAAATTCAAATTTCGCGGCAATCGCCGCCACGACAGTAGGTGGTCATAAATGAGCGCCATCTCTCATAGGTTACTAGAACCATTCACAACATTCCTCAGAAATTCCATGATCCTGTTTTCAGAGGGGAGGGAGGGCCCTTTTATATATGTAACTACCAGGTAAGTATATTTAAAAATTAATTTTATAATAAAAATACCATTTTTAAATATGTAACTTCCCTGGTAGTTACATATATATAGCTGACTGACACCATTGGTGGCAGGTAGAAAACCTCATCCCATCGGGAATTTGTATAATTATTAATAGCTACAATTAGTAGTACCAATAATCTGGTTCTTACCTGATAAAGAAGCTGGCTTCATAGTTATTCTGCCTCATTTGCCTACATTCCTTGAGAGACTCAGCGATCCACCCAGGGGGCTGTAAAAGTCTCTGTGGGGCTGCCACAAGGTTCTCGACCTTAGCGTGGCTAGACCTCCACCCTTGCTACCCTGGCATAGCCATGGATAATGATTCTGACCACCTACTCCAAAGTTAAAAACACACATCATAAAAAACTAACTTGACTTGCATCCCAAACTGCGGAAGGCTGCAACAACCTTCACAGACAGCCTGTGAACAGAAGTACAAGAAAAAAGCAAGGGTATATAATAAAAAAGGTTATAAGGAAGAGGCAGTAGATCCTTCTCCAACTACGATGCTGGATGTAACATAAGGACCCAGGAAACAACAATCTTCATATTATGTCTGGACATTGATTTACTTCGCCAGAAAGTAGCCTCCAAAATTGACTTCATTGACCTATTGTGCTTGTAAGCCATAGAAGTTGCTACAGCTCTAACCTCATGTGGTTTTACCTTAAGGATAGAGAAAAACTTCTACTTCACAATTCTGGTGAGCTTCCCTTATCAAATCCTTAATGAAAAAAGCCAGGGTATTCTTTGATAAAGGCAAAGAGGGCTTTTTAAATGAGCACCAGAGGTTGTCTGCTTGTCCTCTCAGGTGTTTGGACGCATGCAGATAAAAATTTCAAAACTCTCACTGGACAAAGGCCACTCTCCTTTTCCCGTCCAATTGAGTGAGATAGCTCAGGGATGGTAAAAGATCTTGGCCAATGTCGATAAGGATTCTCGTTTTTGGCGAGAAAGCCTAGGTGAAGGGAGCAAACTGCATTGTCTCCATTAAAACCCACTTTCTTGATGATGGCTTGCAACTCTCCTATTCTTTTGGCTGTAGCCAATGCAATTAGGAATAGCGTGTTTTTGGTATCCTTCCAAGAAGCCTTGTCAAGGGGTTCAAACCTACTTGAGGTAAAAAAGGCCAGAACTACATCCAGATTCCAAGAGGGGGTTGGATTGTCCTTTCTCTAAGCGGTCTCAAAAGTTCTAATGAGATCTGAGAGATCCTTGTTACCCGACCCGTCAATGTGTGTGTGATGAAAGACGGAGGCTAATGTGCTGTGGTAACCCTTGAAGGTAGGTACAGCCAGCTTCTCTTTTGTTCGCAGATGCAACAGAAGGCCTGTTATTAGGCTATAGAGGTACTGGTAGAGGAAAGTTTGTTAGTCCTGCACCATTCTCTAAACACGTCCCACTTAGATTGATAAACTCTAAGAGTGGATGTCCCTCTAGCTCTCGCGATAGCTCTGACAGCTTCCCTTGAAAAGCCCTTCGCTCTTGCTAGCTTTTCGAAAGTAGAAAAGCAGTCAGATTGAGAGCGGGGAGATTCTGATGGTATCTCTCTATGTGTGGCTGTTTGAGTAGATCGGTCCGACTTGGTAACGTTCTGGGGGTATCTACCAGCCACTCCATCACCTCTGCCATCCAAGGTCTCATGGGCCAAAACGGAGCTATCAGGGTCATGCGGGAGTTGTGCGATTCCTTGAACTTTTTCAGGACTCTGTCCAGGATCCTGTATGGTGGAAAAGCGTACACGTTTAGGTTCCTCCAGTCCAAGAGAAAAAATGTCCACTGCAGCTGCTTCCTGGTCTGGGACTGGAGAGCAATACACTGGCAAACTCTTTGTCACCTATGTAGCGAAGAGGTCTATCGAGGGTTGACCCCACAACATCCAAAGGCTGGTGTACACTTTGTGATGTAGGGTCCACTCTGTAATTAGAACTTGTCTTCCTCTGCTGAGAAGGTCCACCCTGACATTCTTTTCCCCTTCTATGAAGCGAGTTATCAGGGTTATGTCCCTCGCTTTCCCCCACAGTAGTAGATCTCTCGCAGCTTCGTAAAGTGAGTCTGAACGAGTGCCTCCCTGCTTCTTGATGTAGGCCAATGCTGTGGTGTTGTCTGCGTTGAACTGAACCAAGTTTCCTTGGACTTCCTCCTGAAAGTGTATTAGTGCTAGGTGAATGGCCACTAGCTCCTTGATGTTTATGTGCCATTCCCTCTGAGACTCTTCCCACAGACTCGATATCTCGGCTTTTGGGGATCCTCTGATAAAGTTTGAGGTCCAGGAGTTTGTTGGCATTGTGCCACCAACTCAAAGAATTCCTGATCCCCAGAGGAATCAGCAACCACTTTTCTAGACCTTGACCTCTCGTCCAAAATTTGCAAGATGGAATTGAAGAGGCCGTAAATGAAGTTTCCCCTGGGATACGAACTGCTCGATCAATGAGAAGGTACCCAGTGGACTCATCCATTTTCCTACCGAGCAGGACCGTACGTTAGGAAGTGTCGCACCTTTTCTGGGCAACCTAGAATGCGTTTCAGGGCTGGAAAAGCCCGAGAAACCACTGACTGAATCCTCATCCCCAGGTAGATGATGTTTGCGAGGGAGTCAGTTGAGATTTTGCTAGGTTCACCACTAGACCTAGCCGTTTATAGCGTCAAGGACATTGTAATTGAAGACCCTCCAGACACTTTCTTGCGACCTGGCTCTGAGTGGCCAATTGTCCAGGTACATTGATATCCGTACTCCCTTCAAATGTATCCAGCGAGCCACGTTGACAACCACTCGGGTGAAAACGTAGGGAGCCGTGCTCAGTCCAAAGCAGAGTGCTTTGAACTGATAAGTAGTTTCTTGGAACACGAATCTCAGAAAATTCCTGTAGTTCGCGTGTATCGGAATGTCGAAATACGCGTCCTGCAGATCTAATGACACCATCCAGTCTCCCTGCCTGGTGCCTGCTAGGACTGACACAGAAGACTCCAAGGAAAACTTGACTTGCTTATGAACTTGTTCAGAGTACTTACGTCCACAACAGGTCTCCAACCCCCCGAGTTCTACGGAACTAGAAAAAGTCTGTTGTAAAATCCCTCTGACGAGAGGACTTCTACCACTTCTATTGCTGCTTTTGACACTATCTGGTTAACCTGCTCTTGCAAGAGCTGTTGCCAGTAGTGGAACACTTGTGTCCTGAGATAGAGATCACTTTTGGGTTTTGGTTGCTGTTTGGGGTTAAGAGGTTGACCTCCAGCAGCCATTCTCTGGTCTCTTCTAGACAAGCTCTCCCACGAAAGGGCTGACACGTGGGAGGAGCTTCCTTTTCCTTCCTGGTTAAAAGGTTAGTCGAAAGCACTTCCTCGGATTCCTTTGAAAGCAGATCTTACGTTGCTTGTGCGTAATACCTGCCGATAAGTTCTTCACTAGCTCTGATGGGAAGAGGAATTTGGTCAAGGGAGCATACAAGAGCTCTGCTCTCTGAGCAAGAGTCAATCCTGACGACAGGAAAGAAAAACAGCATAGCTTTCTCAATAAAACCTGTTGAGAAAAAGGGTTGTGAATTCGACCGACCCATTCCTCACGGCTTATCTAGACAGGCAAAATTCATCAGTGACGTCCGCGAGGACTCCTAGGGTCCAGTCCATCAAGCTGAAGACTTCGATTGTTCTGAAGATGTCCTTCAGCAAGTGAACCATTTCCGACATGGACTGCATCACCTTAGACTTAGTCATGGCTGAACTGCGTGAGGCGTCAACGAAAAGGAGACGTCTCCTTGAGAGAAGGTAGGAACTTCCAAACCGAGAACCTCCCCAGGATTGTACCACACACAGGATCTAGAAGCCAATCTCGTAGGGGAAAGGAAAAGGTTGTCCTTCCTTGTTCTTTCTCCTGAGAATCCAATCGTTCAGAGTCGAAAAAGACCTCTAGACCGATCTGGCTAACACTGTTTCATTGAAAGAGGAAGATTCCTGGGGTCTACCCTTCAAAAACTGCGAGGGCAGGCTCCGAGGTACAGCCAGCTGAAAAGTCCTCCGGAATTCTGTCCGCCAGAACTGCAAGTAATCTTAAGATCTGCTGTATGAAGAGTTTTCTGCGTTTCCTCCTCTGAGATCTATCCTGGCATACCTGATAAGGAAGCTGGCTTCATAGGTTTTAATGTCTCATTTGCTAGCATTCCTTGAGAGACTCAGCGATCCACCCAGGGGGCTGTAAAAGTCTCTGTGGGGCAGCCACATCCTCTAAAGGGTTAGCGATCTCCGAAGGAGAACGAGTGGGAGAAAACACACGCCTTGACATGCATGCTTGTGTCCCACATGAGTTCAGCATGCTGCGAAGAAGAGTCATGCTGCGTCCACCATGTCTCGAGGGAGAGTCATGTTCAAATGCTTCCAGCATAAGTCCATCATGCTGCAAGGAAGCATCAACATAGCGACCCGCATACTGCAAGGAAGCGTCAACATAGCGACCCGCATGCTGCAAGGAAGCGTCAACATAGCGACCCGCATGCTGCGAGGGTAAGTCCTGCTCGTGTGCGTCCCGCATGCAGTATGCGCGTCCAGCATGTCACAAAGGAGAGAAAACTGCTTGTCTATGATGCTGCAGGGACAAGTCCTGACTGCATGCGTCCAGGTTGCTGTATGCTTCCAGCGTGCTACATGCGTCCAGCATGCCACGAGGGAGAACCTTGCCGCCTCCCGTAACGCGTCCAGATCGCTGCAAGGGAGCGTCCATGAGCGCTGCAGCTCGCGTGCGTTCTTGCCGCGAGAGCGCGCTAGGAACTATGACGTACGGGATTCTGACGCGGAAGAGCGTCCTGCTCGCGTGTGTACAGCATGCGTTCAGCTCGCGTGCATCCAGCATGCTACATGCGTTAAGCATGCTATGAGGGAGCGTCAAAATCCTTGCTGCCTCCCGTAACGCGTCCAGATCGCTGCGAGGGAGCTTCTATGAGCGCTGTAGCTCGCGTGCGTTCTTGCCGCAAGAGCGCGCTTGGAACTATGACGTTCGCGATCCTGACGCGGGGAAGCGGCCCGCTCGCAAGCGTCCAGAATGCTGGGAGGAAGCATCCTGCTCGCGTGGGTCCAGCATGCATCGCGCGTGCTGTGAGGGATCGTCAAGATCTATACCATCTCTCGAACCGCGTCCAGATCGCTGTGAGGGAGCGATCTCGACGCTCGGTTCCATGACGAGCAACTCTCTTGTCTAGCACGAAGGGAAAATGTAAAACGCCACCCTCGCGTCAACAGACGGCGAGGATAACACTCTTACCTCGCCTTTCCAATGGCGAGGGTGAGCATACTGGGATACGTCAACAGGATCGCTCGAGGGGACGTTCGTTGATCAAGGTTTAACATCTCCCTTCACCTTTCCTTCTCCCAGGGGTTGGGGAGCATGGAAGAGGTCCCGGGCTAGGAGTATGACAGACACGAACGAACGCACCCTCCACTGCACTGCGTCATTTTACGTGCTACTGAACACTAGCACTTTTAACTATTTCACATTAGACCATAATAGACCTGCCCGTTGCGAGATATTATACTCTTTCGCCAAGGGCTAGAAAGAAAATACAATAGGTTATATGATTACAGTAATATTAGTACTGTATTCTCAAAATCGAAATATTAAATAACGATACAAGTATTGTGAAACAATAATGATCGTCAAAAGTACTACGTAGCATAAACTGACTGTACGCTCGTGAAATCTCTATATATATCGAAAATTAACTAAAGGAAATATACTAATAAGACAAATATATACTTAAAAATAATATATTCCCCTACATTATAAAAATTAAAATACTTATGCTTAGTAAGTTAATCTTTTAAACATTTCTTGCAAGAAAAAGAAAATAATTCACATATTTGCAAGTAATACTAAGTAGATTACGTCACAGGATTGTGACGTCATCACGATAGCGGACTGATTTCCTTCAAGGCATTCAGATCTCGCCCTGCTAAGAGTTTATGTCACATAATTGTGACGTCATAATGTTTAATGTTTTTCCTTCCATTTTATCTTTAATAAGAGTTAACAAATACACACATGCCCTCTACTACATACTGTGTGGGAATCAAGAACAGCTTGAAAGCCGGTCTAGCCCTAGACACAAAGTTTAACAACAGAGGAGCCATCTTGAAAATCAAGTTAAATTAAACTGTCCAAGTTGGACCAACAAAAAAAAAACTATCTTATTTCGTGTGAAAAGGAAAATCCAATATCTTCGATAGTTGAAAGGCAGCGAAAGCCATTAACAATAATCAGACAAAAGGTACTTTACCAAATTGTAGAATAAAGTAATATATCAGTGAAACGAATTTCCTAGGTGTGGACTCGATCAACGGCAGGGAATTTCTGAAGAATGTTGGGAATGGTTCTAGTAACCTATGAGAGATGGCGCTCATGTATGACCACCTACTGTCATGGCGGCGATTGCCGCGAAATTTGAATTTCTGCCGTGGGCGCGACGAAACGCAGGATTTAAGCCTTATAATTATGTAACTACCAGGGAAGTTACATATTCAAAAATGAGTTACTTTGTTTATTATATCTACTTTTCCTTGTACTCTAAACTATTCACTTTAACAAATTTCTGATGTTAGGGGTAATAAATTGTTCAATAATTCCTATTACAAGATCCTTAAAAAGTAGTATATACAGTGAGTCTATTTATGGACTTAGGGAATGCAGCAAGTGAATTTCCTTATTTCTAATGGAAAAAATTGTTTTACAATTCGATCATTTTAGGTTGCGAGCTCGATTGAGGAGAGGATGAAATTATTCAGACCTGAAATCCATGGGGAAAAAATAAATGTACTTGATCAAGGTATGATGCGAGCTCCTTTTAATAAGGTCCAAATCCAGCTGAATGAGATACACTACAAGAACTAACACCCTTGGAAAACCTTTAAAAAATGTTATTTTCCTTAGTAAAATAAATTTTTGAATATACTTACCCGATGATCATATAGCTGTCAGCTCTGCTGCCCGACAGAAAAACCTACGGGCGGAATACGCCAGCGATCGCTATACAGGTGGGGGTGTACATCAACAGCGCCATCTGTCAAGTAGGTACTCAAGTACTCGATGTCAACACAGAACCAATTTTCTCCTCTGTCCACTGGGTCTCTATTGGGGAGGATGGGTGGGTCCTTTAATTTATGATCATCGGGTAAGTATATTCAAAAATTTATTTTACTAAGGAAAATAACATTTTCCAATATTAAACTTACCCGATGATCATATAGCTGATTCACACCCAGGGGGGTGGGTAGAGACCAGCATTACATGTTGACATTATTATGAGCTAAGTATTCCGTATTTCAATTTAGCAGTTATTCAAAATAACAAGCATAAAATAAATAAGTACCTGGTAAGGAAGTCGACTTGAACAATTACTCTGCCTTTTTAAGTACGTCTTCCTTACTGAGCCTCGCGATCCTCATAGGATGCTGAGCGACTCCTAGGAGCTGAAGTATGAAGGGTTGCAACCCATACTAAAGGTCCTCATCAAAACCTCTAATCTAGGCGCTTCTCAAGAAATGACTTTGACCACCCGCCAAATCAAGTAGGATGCGAAAGGCTTCTTAGCCTTCCGGATAACCCAAAAACAATAATAAAACATTTCAAGAGAAAGATTAAAAAGGTTATGGAATTAGGGAATTGTAGTGGTGGAGCCCTCACCACTACTGCACTCGTTGCTACGAATGGTCCCAGAGTGTAGCAGTTCTCGTAAAGAGACTGGACATTCTTAAGATAAAAGACGCGAACACTGATTTGCTTTTCCAATAGGTTGCGTCGAATATACTTTGCAGAGATCTATTTAGTTTAAAGGCCACGGAAGTTGCGACAGCTCTAACTTTGTGTGTCCTTACCTTCAGCAAAGCTTGGTCTTCCTCATTCAGATGGGAATGAGCTTCTCGTATTAACAGTCTGATAAAATAGGATAAAGAATTCTCTGACATAGGCAAAGATGGATTCTTAACTGAACACCATAAAGCTTCAGACGGGCCTCGTAAAGGTTTTTAAATAGAACTTAAGAGCTCTTACAGGACATAATACTCTTTCTAGTTCATTTCCAACCATACGATAAGTTTGGAATATCGAACGATATTGGTCAAGGCCGAGAAGGCAGCTCGTGTTTGGCTAGAAAACCAAGTTGTAGAACATGTAGCCGTTTCGGATGAGAATCCGATGTTCTTGCTGAAGGCATGAATCTCACTGACTCTTTTAGCTGTGGTTAAGCATATCAGGAAAAGAGTCTTAAAGGTGAGATCTTTCAGGGAGGCTGATTGAAGCGGTTCGAACCTGTCTGACATAAGGAATCTTAGTACCACGTCTAAATTCCAACCAGGTGTAACCAAACGACGCTCCTTCGTGGTCTCAAAAGACTTATGGAGGTCTTGTAGATCTTTATTGTTGGAAAGATCTAAGCCTCTGTGACGGAAGACTGATGCCAACATGCTTCTGTAACCCTTGATAGTGGGAGCTGAAAGAGATCGTTCTTTCCTCAGATATAAGAGAAAGTCAGCTATTTGAGTTACAGAGGTACTGGTCGCGGAAACGGATACTGACTTGCACCAGTTTCGGAAGATTTCCCACTTCGATTGGTAGATTCTAAGGGTGGATGAACTCCTTGCTCTAGCAAACGCTCTGGTTGCCTCCTTCGAAAAGCCTCTAGCTCTCGAGAGTCTTTCGATAGTCTGAAGGCAGTCAGACGAAGAGCGTGGAGGCCTTGGTGTACCTTCTTTACGCGTGGCTGACGTAGAAGGTCCACCCTTAGGGGAAGTGTTCTGGGAACGTCTACTAGCCATCGAAGTACCTCGGTGAGTTATTCTCTCGCGGGCCAGAGGGAAGCAACTAGCGTCAACCTTGTCCCTTCGTGAGAGGCGAACTTCTGCAGTACCTTGTTGACAATCTTGAACGGAGGGAATGCATATAGATCTAGATGTGACCAATCTAGTAGAAAGGCATCTATACGAACTACTGCTGGGTCCGGGATAGGTGAGCAAACTATTGGGAGCCTCTTGGTCATCGAGGTTGCGAAGAGATCTATGGTTGGCTGGCCCCAGGTGGCCCAAAGTCTCTTGCATACATCCTTGTGGAGGGTCCAATCTGTTGGAATTATTTGTCCCTTCCTACTGAGACAATCTGCTATGACATTCAAGTTGCCTTGGATGAACCTCGTTACTAGTGAAAAGTCTAGACCTGTTGACCAGGTGAGGAGGTCCCTTGCGATCTCGTACCATGTCAGAGAGTAGGTCCCTCCTTGCTTGGAGATGTACGTCAAAGCCGGGTGTTGTCCGAGTTCACCTCCACCACTTTGCCTTGAAGGAGAGACCTGAAGCTTTTCCAGGTCAGACGTACTGCCAGTAGCTTCTTGCAGTTGAAATGCATTGTCCTTTGACTCGAGTTCCATAATCCCGAGCATTCCCTACCGCCTAATGTCGCACCCCAGCCTACGTCCGATGCGTCCGAGAAGAGAACGTGGTTGGGAGTCTGAACAGTCAGGGGAAGACCCTTTCTAAGGTTGATAAAGTCCTTTCACCAAGTCAGACCAGACTTTATCTTTCCGGAAACCGGGATCGAGACCGCTTCTAGCGTCTTGTCCTTTTTCCAGTGAAAAGCTAGATGATACAGAAGAGGACGGAGGTGTAGTCTTCCAAGTGACACAAATTGAACCACGGATGACAGTGTCCTTACCAGACTCATCCACAGCCTGACAGGGCAGCGTTCCTTCTTCAGCATCTTCTGGATGGATAGCAGGGCTGGGGGTTGATCGTCTTGTTCAGCAACGTCCTCACAGAGGGTTCCTCATCCGAAACTGATGAGGAAACGGCAACGGAGTAGGCAACGTCTGACTCGCTGAATCCGGTCGCACTGGTGGATGCGTGACGGAGCCGGACGCAATATCATGGTACTGCTGCACAGTCTGTGAACTGTCAACCATGGGGACGCGAGGAAGTACAGCGTCAACCCGAAACTGTCTAGACTGTCTGGGTTGTGCAGTCAACACCCTACCGGGTTGCTGAGGTTGATGCACTGCGTCACAACAAGTCACCTCTGCTGGTTGTTGAACGTCTTCCTAGTGACACACTGAACGTCAACAACCACCTCCGAGCGTCGCTTAACGTCAACGTGCGACTGGCAACCCACACTGGGTCGCAACGGTGGAGGAACCACCTCAACTGGCGGACGCGAGTAGGATACCTCAGTGTCAACAGGGCGCACAACCAACCGGTAGGAAGGTTGTTGGCCAGAAGGTTCTTCTCCGTAAAAAGTCCTCTATCAAGGACACAAGCTTGGACTGCATGTCTTGCAGCAAAGCCCATTAGGGTCTACGGGAGCAGGTGTGGCAACAGACGGGGTTAGCGACTGAAGCGGAACCATTTACCATCCCTGGAAGCCTTGTTATGCTTTAATTAAAGTCCATAGGAGGCTAAGCAGCTTAAGGCTCCTCTCCAAATGACAGAGTCCTCAAAGGAATATCAGTAGGAGGGAGAACAGCATTTTCTCATCTACAGGAACCTTGTCCGAGAAAAGCTAGGTAATCTCAGTGAGGGTCTCACTGGTTCATAAGCAGCAGACCAGAAGGCAACGTCATGTAACTGCTTGACAGTCTGTGAGCTGGCAACAACCAAAGCTGTGTGGGGAAGCCTCAACTCCTGACTGACTAGTCTGCTGCGGGCGAGTGGCGGTAACCACAGTGGGTTGCGGAGGCTGACGCACCGTGTCAAAACACGGCAGCTTAACTCCACCCTCCTGTTGTTGTGGTAGCTCACGCACGGCAACGGAGTGCTCCGTGCGTCTGTGGGAGTCAGCATGCGTCTGGCAGGGTCGACTGCGCATGGGTGGAGGAGCTCTCACAGCCGGAGTGTGGGAGCAGGCAGCCTCAGCGACTGCTGGGCGCACAACCGTGGCAGGTTGTAGGCTAACGGGTGCAGCGCCAACCTCTCCGCAGCCGGAGTGTGGGAGCAGGCAGCCTCAGCGTGAGCTGGGCGCACAACCGTGGCCGGTTGTAGGCTAACGGGTGCAGCGCCAACCTCTCCGCAGCCGGAGTGTGGGAGCAGGCAGCCTCAGCGTGAGCTGGGCGCACAACCGTGGCAGGTTGTAGGCTAACGGGAGCAGTGTCAACCTTCTCCGCACGAAACTCCTGCATAACCGCAGCTAACTGAGTCTGCATAGACTGCAGTAAAGACCACTTAGGGTCTACAAAAGCGGCAACAGACGGAGCTACTGTCCGTTGTGACTGAGGGTCTAAAACAGCGGGTGCGGCAACAGACGGAGTTACTGCCTGTTGCGGTACCGCTTTACCTCTCTTAGGAGGTGTGCAGTCATCGGAAGACTGCAGCGAGTCCGAACTGACCCAGTGGCTACACCTGGGCTGTTGGACTTGCGCGGAAGGGACCGACTTGCACTTAATAAGCTGCGAGACCTTGGTCCAAGGTTTCTTACGAGAAACCTCTTCCGCAGACGAGAAGTAAATGGGCTCTCTCGTCTTTGTGTGGGTGGGGCGATTTTGGGTAGATACGCCCGAAACCACGGAGGGAAACGTCTGTTCGTTGATCAAGGCCTGAGGAACCCATAAGTCGTTCGACATTACTTCTCCCCTGGGCTTGGGAGCTTGCAAGAGGTCCCGGACTAGGTGAACGACAGGCACGAACAGACGAACCCTCGGACGCAACACTGTAACACTTTGCGCATATCACTTTATCACTTTGATTTTCTGTTTTGCACTTATTTCACTGAAATCGAAACTTTTACTGATTTCTACCTGAAACACGCAATCCTAACCTTCATTAAAAGGTAGTAATTGCGAAAACAGTCGTATAATGCAACAGAAAACATATATAAAGATAAAGAATTCAGTGGCTGGGAAAGAGACTAAACACAAGTTCAAATAAACTACGTTTACAATCTCTCACCGCACATAGCCTGGGAATAAGAATAAAACCCTAGAAACGTTTTACCTTCTTCCCCTACAGCGACTAGGGAGGAGAGTAAAACGAGAACAACGTTACCCGCTTGAACGAAAAGTTTTTTTTTTTCCTCTCTCTCCCTCCGTCTCTATCTCTCTCTCTTTCTCTCTAGATTTCGCACCTGAGAGAAGAGCACAATTATATATCGTCAAAACATGATATATGCTAAAGGAAAAAAACTGAAAGGTTTTCCAAATAAAAAGTTCCTTTAATTTAGAATTTAAACCATTAAAGCTAAGAAAGAATGAACGAAACGCTAGAATCGGTTTACTCTTACTGCAAAGTGAAACCGTGATACACTCTCTCTCTATCGTAACGATAGAGCGCATGTTGAACGTCCTGAACGTCAACAACTGCGTAGACTAAAAAACTAAACGTTAGTTCATCTTTGAAAACAGTACGAGACTATCAAAGAAATTCTTTCATAAAACATTAAATTTAAAAAGTTATAAATTCTTTAAAGGTTAAATACGATATAACGGGCTCAACGTTGATTAACTTCGGTTCCAAGTTAGGACCGCCTACTATCAGGAAAGGTCGCATATAAACAAAACATAAAAATTTATTTTTATATGTTTATAATAAAAGGAAAGTTAATCGAAGAGGCCTAATAAAGGCGGAGAGATATAAAATATAGATCTATAACGTGTTAAGCAAAATTACTAAAAACCTAAACACACTTCCGTCTAAGGGAAGGGTCGGCCATTTAAAAGTGAAAGAGAGTCCATACTCTCTTTGTCACCCTAATTAAATCTATCCAAAATGAGTTCAAGTTTTGAAATGAAGATAAAACCCCTGCATAGCGAAAGCTCAAAAACTGGAATAGTGTACTTCACCAAATCGTTGTGAAAACAAATCCAGTTAGTAACAGCGTATTTAGTAGGTCTTGCCAGTGGCACGACAGAGAGAAAATTGGTTCTGTGTTGACATCGAGTACTTGAGTACCTACTTGACAGATGGCGCTGTTGATGTACACCCCCACCTGTATAGCGATCGCTGGCGTATTCCGCCCGTAGGTTTTTCTGTCGGGCAGCAGAGCTGACAGCTATATGATCATCGGGTAAGTTTAATATTGGAAAATTACATTTCAAAATATATTAAGAAGTAACTCACCTGAATAACTGAAGTTTGTTTGAAGTTAGCTAATAAAGTTTTGTTTTTCCTAACAAAAACTATACGGAGGAGGCCATCCCACTCAGAAAAATTGATGTTTGGAATTGGATTCTTAGGTTCAATTCTCACAACAGAAGATTCAACCTGTAAATAAATTAAAGTACATATCTTACAATCCATATACAGTATTGAATAAAAAAAATATAGCTGTGTAGTAGTGAATGTACCGTATACTCAACATATAGTAGATTTTAGAAGTAATTTATGTTTTACTAGATTTACAAACATGTCTAAAATAGAGAAATAGAGAATGTCAGCATCCGAACTAGCCATGGAATTCCTGAATGAGGTAGTTAACGACAGATGGTGAGCGCAGGTGAGTAGCAACGCTCGCCATTCCTAATCTAAAACTTTTTAATTTTGACCTTCGGCTCAGAACTGAAACGCAGTTTGCATGGGGAAATTTAACTTTAAAACTCAGGTTTGTATACTAAAACTAAGAAAAATACAAACCACAGTAAAACCTTATCAGCTGATTCCCCAATCTTGGATTTGACTAAATATATTGTTGTACTGTCTTGATATCCTTATAAAAAAATATACACTCAAAATTCCCTTAACCTTGAAAGACATGTCTAGATTGGACAGTATGGTAATTAAAACCTATAATTAAATTGGCTAAAAGTTAAAAAGAAAAGTCAGACGCTTTTGACTATAACAAAAAAATTACTGAAATAATCATATGAAAAATAGAAATATCTATAGACATTTCAAGAGATGTTTTTTTTTCTACAAAGCAGAATTTACGTACAGCAGTGTTAGATGGACTTTCCTCCATCACTTCCATCCTAAAGGAATATTTTTCAGTCTTAATGACTACTTTTCATTGATTCCCGTAGGTCCCTAATTACTTAGCCATTCAACTTCCATTTTACTCTTTCTTGTTGCATTTTTAATTCTTATTCAAGAATGCTTCATTTTGTGTGGCCCGTAAACTGGTAATATGACTCGGTTAACACGTTAAACTACTACAATCTAATAGCTATAATTGAATTTTTTAACATTCAGACAGTAACTGTGCTACATTTAACATGAAAAAATCGACAGAAAAATTTAGCTGTAAAATACAAATACCTTGGGAGGAGGTCTGAAATTATTCTTGCCCACTTTCATTAGATGATCCACCTTAGCTAGGAGTTGAGTGTTGACTGTTAATCTACAGTATAGCTTGTCGCCTGGCTTTGCAATTAGACGTTCGGCAAATTCTTGTTGAAACATTAGTATAGCACATCGAAAAATTGGTCGATGTAACAATAACTTGAAAATGAAAGGCGATGAAATCTGAAACACAAGTCACAGAATTTGAATCCTCTAAGTAACAGCAACCAATGAGTAAATCAATGTCAAGAACATACAAAATTCATGGTATACTGTATACATATTCAAAATAGTTACATTCACTTAACTTTACATACGCAGTATAAATAAACTGCACTTTTTTGTATATGAATATACCTGTTTATACTGAAGTTAACAAATGCAGAAAAGATAAGAAACTGCAAGAAAAGATTCTTTATCAAGAACATTCTAACCATTACAATTTATTAAAGAAAATGGCTTCAACCTACTTCATGAAAGGATTAAGGAAACATTTTTTTTCTTTAAATGCATAATTGATGTCATTTAACATACAATATGACTAAACCTTAACCAATGAAACAAATACAGTACAAATTTTACCTACCTGATATGGTAAATTTGCAACACAAACATCAAATGTTGGGAGATCAGCTTTTAGAACATCTCCTATTCTGATGTCTAATTTTGAATGAAATGGAGTGGCTATAAATCGCTTGTGTAATTCAGCTATCATCCGAGGGTCTACTTCACAGGCTATCACTCTTTTCACACGCTCTAATAACTTGCCTGTGACATTTCCTGTACCTGGACCAACCTAATTTCAGAATAGGTAAATTGAAACAATCCATGAGCTCTAAAAAAATTATACTGAAAAAAATTATACTGCAGTTTCAATTATTACTTCACACAATAAGTAATTAATGCCAAAGACACTGTTAACAATAAACATGTCTAAATCTTTCAATATATGAAGAAACTATTATCATGCCAACCTCAAGAACTGTGTCTGTAGTTTTCAGTCCTGCCTTCTCAACCATGGAAGAAATAATTAAAGGGTTCTTCAAGACATGCTGGCCCAGGTCTGTATTAAAGACAAGGCCCTGAGATACAGCACCGGAGGCAGGCTTTGCTCCCTTCACACCAGCCTTGGTGCTAACTTTACACACCTCTTTGTGTATTCTGTACTTTTTCTCTTTACAAGCTTTCGGCATTTTGATGATTCCTGGAAATTAAATACATTATCAATGTAGAGTACAAACTTCAAATGGGACTATTAAAAGTGAAAGTGACACTATTTGCCCCACCTGTGGTTCTAAGTGCCGACTTGATATTAACAAAAAAGCATTTCGGTATGACAGAAGGCATGTTGTATTGAAAAAAAAGAAGAAAGTGAAAAAAGGTGTAGTTTTTACGTACAGTATCCATTTTTAAGAGAACGGTTTGAAAAGTCTCATTTAGATATAGAATCTAATTTTTTACTTGTATATAATTATACTAATGTTAAATTTAGTCACAAATTTGTTAAAAATGAATTGAGACTTTCTCAAAAAACTATAAATGATTGGTGCTCATTCATTCGTGAGGTTATTGTGCATTGGGTATTGAGTCAGAAAGGTGTAGCTCACCTTTACCGTCCAACCCAATTAAGTACACAAAGGGTTTTAGGCTGTCTTATATTTGATATGGCTGTGTAAGGGCTTCGGCCCCCTCTAGGTAAGGATACGGCTACTAGGTTAGGTTAGGTAGTTTGCTTAGATTAATTGGTGGCCTTGTTTATAGCTAAATCTACATGTGTCATTATTTGTATGTTAAAACGGATTCTCTAATTCATTCCACCACCCAAAAACCCCGGGGGAAAAAAAAAAAAAGGGACAGCTTTAGATAAAGCACTAGCTAAATCAGACAAAAAACTATCAAAATTATTAAGGGCGGACCTATTGTATAGAAGGTAATTGTTTACAACTGCAATCCTGCAGTTCTCATCTTCTTGCACAGTAATCAGGTGGTTATTTAAATTCTGGGAAAGCAATAATTAGCAAGATATGTTGAGGAGGGGGAAAGGGTTATAAAAAGAAAATAGCTCGGTTTCCTCACTAAACGACTTGGAACTGACATTTCAACGTCATTAACCAAACAGAATTCGTGATGCCAGCATACATTTGATATACTGTATATTCAAAATAAACTTAATCATAAATTGAGTGATTACACAAAAGTGTCACTATTTGTAAAGTTTATATTTTATGGACACTTTTGAGTAATTAATCCATTTTTAATTAAGTATATTTTGAATATACAGTATATCATATGTATGCTGGCATCACGAACTTCTGTTTATGTACGCTGGCTTCACGAATTCTGTTTGGTTGACCATGTTGACATATCAGTTCCAAGTCGTTTAGTGAGGAAACCGAGTTATTTTCTTTTAATAACCCCTTCCCCACCTCCTCAACATATCTTACTAATTATTGCTTTCCCAGAATTTAAATAACCACCTGATTACTGTGCAAGAAGATGAGAACTGCAGGATTGCATTATATTGAAGTAAATGGAGAGCGTGGTGTTGTAAACAATTACCGTAGAGAATTACCCCAGGTGAAAGTAGACTTCTGTGGTATGCGTTAAGATGACAAAAGGAACGGTAAATACATACTTTAATTTCTAGCCAAATACATGAGCTATATATTTTTCCTACTTGCTATCTTGTGTTTTATACATTTCTGACCACGATTATTTGGGCAAACCACCCTTTCATGAGTTTTTGGATCCTCTTATATAAAGACAGATATGGGGGACCCCAATGGGAAACTGGTTTTTTTGGCAGGGGAAATGTCATAAACGAGTGATTTGCAGCAATAATAATGGTCAGAAATGCTAAATAAGCCCAAGATAACCAGTTGGAAAAATATATGGTTTATGTAAATGGCTGAAAACAGGCCAAAACATGATTACCTGTATTTTAACTTTTGAGATTTGTAAAAGGGTACAGAACCTAACAAACCCACCTAACCTAACCTAGTAACTTCCAGGTCAAAACGCGTAGCCAGGGGGCAAACCTCCCCACCCCCACGATCCCCCTTCCGGGTTCACTTTGCACCCACAAAATTGGTCAGAAATAAATACTGTATAACAAAATAACAAAACCACCGATATTTGATACTTCTTGATCTAATTATGATAATGCTACCGAATAAAATCTATAAGACCAAGTTGCAGATGTCATTCATTATATACAGATGGACAATTCACCGGCGTACACCAGCTCAAGGTGGACCTCGAAATTACGGGCTAGTTATTAAGGTCTGCTAGTTGTTTTGATTCTGTTCTTGTTGTTGTTCCTGTTAATGACATTTCCGGTAGGCTTCAGCAATACTATATATACAATGAAAAACATTATCTACTAATCCTAATAAATATTTGATACCACTACTGTACAAGATCTAGAAATATACCATGCTGGCGACAGGCCACTGACAGGGTAACCAACTTCTTTAAGTGAGCCTAGTAAGCTTACCCTAACAAAAATCCTCATTACCTATGAAAACATTAAAAGATCGCTGCTACTTGTAATAGTAAATTTACCTTTTAATCGAATCTGCTATATATACCCGTTTAATTTAAGGGTATTAAGGGGTTTACCCAACCGGGCTCAACAGCCACAAGTTCACGAAATTTTCTACATGCGGGATTGTTTACTGCAAGGGTTCGTTCATTAATCTGAAACGTAGAGCTTAAAACCATCTCTTAATTTCACCCATGTAATAATCGGGATTTTAGTAAGTATTTAATATTACATATTGAGGATTTGCATAGCTTGAATATATTTTTTCTAATACTTACAAAGCAATAATTCCCATTTATTTATTTAACTTTCATTTTACTGTTGACGTCGGCGGAAAGGCGCTTTTTCGTTCACCGAATCGCCACATCGAAATACCACGTTGATGATCAATCTCTGATTTTACTTATTAGTAGTAGGGAATTGGCG
Organism: Palaemon carinicauda; assembly: GCF_036898095.1. NCBI lineage: Eukaryota > Metazoa > Arthropoda > Malacostraca > Decapoda > Palaemonidae > Palaemon > Palaemon carinicauda. The sequence goes on from NC_090761.1 coordinate 4,950,407, forward strand.
TTGTAACGTATCCCCCAGTTATTTTTATATCTTACTTCCTAATATTCTTTTCCTATTTGTTCACAAATACTTTTCAACTTTGATTTAGCCTGTTAACTTTATAAGCATAAAAATATTGACAATTGTTATTTCTTGGTCGTCCTGTCATTGTAAGCCGAACGATAAAGATATTTCTAAATTTTCATTTTCCAAATTACCTATTAAACATCTGTATCTTGTCCCATCATTAAGCTCTGGTGTGACAAAATATATGTCAAATGTAATTAAAATTGGACGCTATCGCTCAAGTAATGTTGCTTTCGTAAAGATGACTTTTGTCTAAATATGATAAAGTTGGTAATCGCACCACTAAACTATCGTTGATATACCAAATCATTATAATCACATTAACAATGTATATATATATATATATATATATATATATATATATATATATATATATATAAGCAGACGTCTCCAGTGAGACAGGCTCACAGCCCCACCCTTCTCAGACAACGAAGCTGATCACAGTACCAATGCCGTCCTTAGAGAACATAATTAAAAGATACATTCTGCACCAAACCAGTGTTAATATTTGGAATGGAAGAAGGGGATAAGCACATACAAATAGAAATAGAGAAAACGCGGAAGTGATTCAGAATATAGATATTTGGGGGAATGGTGCAATGAGAAGGTATGCCATAAATTAAGCTTTCTAAAAAGGAAAGACAAAGTCAAATACATGAAGCATGAAATATTGAAATGTAGCCAGACAGTACTAATTTTACAGTTTACTCTTTTCAGCAACCTCATCTATGATAGCGTCATTATCAAGTGTTGGAAAAAAAAAATACACAGCTAATATGTGCGTCTAACATTTTTGTCTGTCTGTCTGTATAAATTGCCTCACCTTGTGTAAGACACGGGCTCTTGCCGCTGGGCAGCCCTCGTAAAAGAATGTATTTTGAATGAGAGTGAGTTGTACTTGTATAAATGAATCTGTAATGTGAATAGGGTAAATAACATTTTAGATTAAGCTAATAAATATATAACACAGACTGGGGATTTGATTACATCCCGTTGGAAACGAAGTACATTGTGGTTTTGTGTTTCTTTACTTGTCTGAAACACTACTGAAGTAAAATATGGACACGAAACAATATTACCTATGGATGATTTTTCTTTATTTGAAGTAGCCAAGACACCGCAGATACTTTACTGTTAGGTGAAAAGTTAACTTACAGAGCTAATCAGCTATCTAGTTATGATTTGAAGATTTGATAGTTAACATTTATCCATATCATCCATCAAAACAAACGTGGCATTAACATTTCACTCTAGTCTGGCACCATCCATTTTGTAAACTGAATATCCTTCTGCACTTATTCATTAGGTAGTAGGTTGGCAGAGCACCAGCCACCCGTTGAGATGCTACCACTAGAGAGTTAAGGCCAGACTGTACTTCATTGGATCTTTCTCTCTGGTTACGTTTAGTTTTCCTTTTGCCTACACTTACATTGAATAGCCTGGCCTATTCTTTACATATTCTCCTATGTCCTCACACACCTGACAACACTGAGATTACCAAACAATTCTCCTTCACCCAAGTGGTTAACTACTGCACTGTAATTGTTCATTAGTTACTTTCCTCTCGGTAGGGGTAAGAAGAGACTCTTTAGCTATGGTAAGCAGCTCCTCTAGGAGAAGGACACTCCGAAATCAAACCGTTGTTCTCGAGTCTTGGGTAATGCCATAGCATCTGTACCATGGTCTTCCCCTGTCTTGGGTTAGAGTTCTCTTGCTTGGGGTACACCATTCTATCTTATTTCTCTTCCTCTCGTTTCGTTAAAGTTTTTATAGTATATTCATTTTATATTGGTACTCTTCTTGAAATATGTTATTTTTCCTTGTTTCATTTCCTCACTGGGCTATTTTCCTTGTTGGAGCCTCTGGGCTAATAGCATCTTGCTTTTCCAACTAGGGTTGTAGCTTAGCAAGTAATAATTATAATACAATTCTCAATTCACAAACAAAAGAAAAAAAACTGAAATGAATATTTCTGCAAATAATTGTGCTTCTCTAGACTTCGTCCGTGCGGTCTACTGTATTGCAGTATTCGTGGTCTGCTTGCAAATATTCAAGACCTTACAGTTGTTATTATTATTATTATTATTATTATTATTATTATTATTATTATTATTATTATTATTAGCCAAGCTACAACCCTAGTTAGAAAAGCAAGATGCTATAAGCCCAAGGGCTCCAACAGGAAAAATAGCCCAATGAGGAAAGGAAATAAGGAAATAAATAAATGATGAGACCAAATTAACAATATATCATTCTAAAAACAGTAACAGCGTCAAAACAGATATGTCCTATATAAACAATTAACAACGTCAAAAACAGATATGTCATATATAAACAATAAAAAGACTCATGTCAGCCTGGTCAACATAAAAACATTTGCTCTCACTTTGAACTTTTGAAGTTCTACTGATTCAACTACCCGATTAGGAAGATCATTCCACAACTTGGTAACAGCTGGAATAAAACTTCTAGAATACTGTGTAGTATTGAGCCTCATGATGGAGAAGGCCTGGCTATTAGAATTAGCTGCCTACCTAGTATTACGAACAGGATAGAATTGTCCAGGGAGATCTAAATGTAAAGGATGGTCAGAGTTATGAAAAATCTTATGCAACATGCATAATGAACTATTTGAACGACGATGCCAGAGATTAATATCTAGATCAGGAATAAGAAATTTAATAGACCGTAAGTTTTTGTCCAACAAATTAAGATGAGAATCAGCAGCTGAACACCAGACAGGAAAACAATACTCAAAACAGGGTAGAATGAAAGAATTAAAACACTTCTTCAGAATAGATTGATCACCGAAAATCTTGTAAGATTTTCTCAATAAGCCAATTTTTTGTGCAATTGAAGAAGACACAGACCTAACGTGTTTCTCAAAAGTAAATTTGCTGTCGAGAATCACACCCAAAATTTTAAAAGAGTCGTACAAATTTAAAGAAATATTATCAATACTGAGATCCAGATGTTGAGGAGCCACCGCCCTTGACCTACTTATAATCATACTTTGAGTTTTGTTTGGATTCAACTTCATGCCCCATAATTTGCGCCATGCACTAATTTTAGCTAAATCTCTATTAAGGGATTCATCAACCCCAGATCTACATTCAGGGGATGGAATTGATGCATAGAGAGTAGCATCATCTGCATATGCAACAAGCTTGTTTTCTAGGCCAAACCACATGTCATGTGTATATAGTATGAAAAGTAATGGGCCAAGAACACTACCCTGTGGAACACCGGATATCACATTCCTATACTCACTATGGTGCCCATCAACAACAACTCTTTGAGATCTATTACTTATAAAATCAATAATAATGCTAAGAAACGACCCACCCACTCCAAACTGTTTCACTTTGAAAACAAGGGCCTCATGATTACCACGGTCAAAGGCTGCACTAAAATCAAGGCCAATCATACGAACTTCCAGACCACAATCAAGGGATTGTCTGCGTCCAGACTATGATATTCTTTTGTGCTCAGAAACTTTGGTTTCTAACATGAGATACTCATCTGATCTACTTATAATTGGTTTTAAGAAGGCAATAGTTTTAAAACGGGATGTCTTTCTTAGGGCCAGGGGAATGCCAGTTTATATTAGGACTGAGTACCCTGCTTCTCATAAGTGCTGCTATGAATGTGGATGTCATGAGATTCAGGTAATTTGTGTTCGATCTACCGGAATCCAGACATTGATGATTCTATTTTCCTCAATCTTCTCACCATTATAGCTAAGATATAAAAAGATGATAGCAAGGACTTTTGTTTTTGTTGGTGATTTCACTGCTCTCCATAGGGAGTGGTTATGTTCTGTTTCTCCTGCTGATCGTCATAACTGAGAGATTGGTCGCCTGGCTAGCGCCTGCCACCCGGAAACAAAAATGGCGCCTATCAGTCCACCGTATGGTAACTTGTATGACGCTACTTTTGTTAATATATGTACTCTACCTAAGAGTAGAGAACAATGGTTTGAATTTGGAGCGTCCTTCTCATAGAGGAGCTGCTTACCATAGCTACAGAGTCTCTTCTACCCTTATCAAAAGAAAAGTAACCACTGAAAAATTACAGTACAGCAATTGACCCCTTAACCGAGGAAGAATTGTTCGGTAATAAATTCCCAGTGTTGTCAGGTGTATGAGGAAAGACGAGAATGTGTAAAGAATAGGCAAGACTATTCAGTGTATGTGCAGGCAGAGGAAAAATGAGCTGTAACTAGAGAGAGGGATGCAATGTATTACTGTCTGACCAGTCAAAAGATCAAATAACTCTCTAGAGGTAGTATCTCAACGAATGACCTGTGCCCAGGCCAACCTACTACCTAGAAAATATACAGTTTAAACAATCTCGAAGTGTTGGAATCCTGAAACCAAACTAAACAATTCCTTCTCAATACTTGAGTAATTTTGCTGAGCTTCATTCAGTTTCTTTAGATAATACACGACAGCGTGCTGATCGTCCCATTCATTTCTTGCAACAAAATTCCTCCTTAGCCAATGTCATTGCCGTCGATCGCTAAATTAAATTCCTTTCTAAAATCTTGTAACAAACTGGCTTGCGAAACATTACGACCTTTAATTTATTGAAAGCTTCTATACACTCGTCACCAAATACGAAACTTCGTCCCTCCTTAAAGAGATTCGTAACGAACGCTTATTTCTGAAATAGACATTTCTGTATGCTGCATGTTTTACTTACTTTACGTTGCTGACTGCTTTTCCGGCACCATACAGCAGGAGAACTCTACTCTCTACAGGACCTCCGCTGTTGTCTTACCTTGTTCGTTCAGAGTATTTATCGTTTCAGATCACGTATTGTTTACAAAGGATATTCTACTTTACTTTTACTTTTAGGGGTTTATTTCTCGCCCTCCATCAGACACTAAGAGTCTGTTCAGGCGGGCCTTGATGTGTGAAAATAATTTCTTTCCAGTTTATATTTTGCTCTGTATCTTTTTAGTTATTCGCTAGCATTTGTATTCAGGCTTAATAGTTTTCAGATCACTATTATATCACTTTCCAAAGCGATAAGTCTTCAGGTTTTTCTTGAAAGCTGCCACATTTTTGCTATTCTTGACATCAAGTGTAAGGTCGTTGAAGAGTCTCGCTGCAGCATAACAAAAAGTTCTTCCTCCTATTGCATGATTCACACTAATTTCGAATAGTCTATATGGGTCATCAGCATGCCTAACTCTTACAGCAGCGCTAGTAGCTTGAGGGTAGGGGACCAAGCAATCACGAAGATATTTAGGCTTATCACTTGTAAGTGCTTTGTGAGTCAACAAACAAATCTTAAATTTAATTCTAGCCTTAATAGGTAACCATTGTAGATCGATCAGTGCAGGAGTTATTCTCTCCCGAAATTTAATGCCTTTTATCAGTCTATCCACCCGGTTTTGCACATTTTGAAGCTTTCTTAGTAGTGTATTGGGCAATTTATAGTACAGAGAATTGCAATAATCAAGCCTTGATATTACGTGACTCATCACTACAATTTTGTACTGCCTTCTGTTAAATATTTTCTAATAAATGCTATCTTTCTCAGTTGATAGTTACACACTTTCACTGTGTTCACTATTTGATTCCTCATTGACAAATTACAATCTATCAGTACACCCAAATTTTTCACAACAGGCACAATCCTAACATCAGCGTCACCAATTTTTATACTTTGAAATAACTGGTAATTCATTAAAGCCACCTTTGTGCCAAAAACCATACATTTTGTTTTATCGTCATTTAATTTAAGCTTATTCCTCTGCATCCATGTTTTTATTTCAGTCCTTATCTCATCAATTTTCTTCTTTGCATCTTGTGTTGTTGAAATTGAAAGGTAGAACTGAGTATCATCTGCATATAGTTTAAAGCCCACTTTTTGTTTTTTCAAGATATGTGATAGCTCGATAGTATATATGTTGAACAAGATACTTCTGTTTTTGTGGGCGTAGATTTTATTTCTATATATTCAAAGCTTATTACACTAACTCTTCTCAACATTTTGAGATTTGAGTAACTTTTATGAATAAAGAGTCCGACACCCCCACCAGACCTACCTTCTCTCGGTATGTGAAAGAAGGCATGTGTGGGGGCGTCATTTCAGTGATCTTTATCTTGTCCAAGTTATTTAACCATGTTTCAGATAATGCTTGCATATCCAAATATTTCTCGTTTATCAATTCTCAAATTTGAACAGCCTTATTACCTACAGATTGTATATTTACATAGCCACAGTTTATGATATCTCTAGTAACCATGATCAGTATTTTCCGCTAGTCTATTCAATTCCAAGTCATAAGCTTTGCAGTCTCTAGAATTTACTGTGGTCACTTGGTTTGTTTAACTTTGTGCAGTTTATACACTTTGACACTTGCGAATTACACTCCTTGGTGGAATGTCTCCCTGAACATTTCCCGCAGACTTTATCATCATTCTTAGACTTGCAATCTTTTTCCAAATGCCCATACCTCTGACAGTGGTAGCAGGTGATCACGTGGTGCCTATCACGTATGTTATAGATACCCCATCGTAACGAAACTTTGTCCCCGTTACCATGAATAGCCCGCCGAACTTCAGGATCACATTTCAGCATATAGTGGGTGGTCCCCCCGAGGCATTTTTCTTCAGGACTACACTTATCTTCTCTTCTATATTTTGGCATTGTATACATTGCTTATAATTATTTTTTATTTTAGTTTTCCGATTTTTCTCGTTTCAGTGTCAGCCACCAATGTCTGAATTTTGTTTGCCGCCTCTTCTCTGATCCTATTGTTTGCAAAGTTTACAACATTTTTATTCGTAGTTGACCTGGTGTTAAGTATGGGAATGTCTTTAAGTGCCTGTTCAACCTCACGTTTTCTTTCAGTAATTTTAGTTGTTGTATTTGTTGATTTAATTATTAACAGATTTTTTCCTCAACTTTGTCAGCAAATGTCGGTTTCTCCGGTTTTGGGTCTATTAATGTTTGAAGTGTTGCTTTAATTGATTCCATATTCATGGCAAGAATGTCGACTTTCTCAGTGAGGTCGGTGGTCTGGGTGGAATTTGCTGTGTCTGCGCTAAGGTCGGCAAGTTTGTCTTCCAAGTTTGTTCTGCCTGATCGCCAGTAACCGAATCTAATCTTAAACATTTTGACAAACTTTCAGCATCTTGAATATTTTGACAAAATTGCAGCCTGTTGAATTATGTATCAGCTTAAATATTTTGACAAATTTGCAGCCTGTTAGATTACGTATCAGAAATCTGGCTTGCTAGGTAGTAGGTTAGCCTGGGATATTACCGCTAGAGAGTTATGGGGTCCTTTGACTGGCCAGACAGTACTACATAGGACCCTTCTCTATGGTTACGGTCCTTTCCCTTTGCTTACACATACACCGAATAGTCTGGCCTATTCTTTACAGATTCTCCTCTGTCCTTATACACTTGACAACACTGAGATTGCCAAACAATTCTTCTTCACCCAAGGGGTTAACTACTGCAATGCAATTGTTCAATGGCCACTTTCCTCTTGGTAAGGGTAGAAGAGACTCTTCAGCTATGGTAAGCAGCTCTTCTAGGAGAAGGACACTCCAAAATCAAACCATTGTTCTCCAGTCTTGGGTAGTGCCATAACCTCTGTACCATGGTCTTCCACTGTCTTGGGTTAGAGATCTCTTGCTTAAGGGTACACTCGGACACACTTCTATCTAGTTTCTCTTCCTCTTGTTTTGTTAAAGTTATTATAGTTTTTATAGGAAATATTTATTTCAATGTTGTTACTATACTTAGAATATTTAAATTTTCTTTATTTCCTTTCCTCACTAGGCTATTTTCCCTGTTGGGGCCCCTGGACTTATAGCATCCTGCTTTTCCAACTAGGGTTGTAGCTTAGCATTTAATAATAATAATAATAATAATCACTGACAGCCATTTAATCAACGCTTTGTGTATAATATATAAGATTTTTTCCTGATACTGGACATCCTTTGCAATTAGATCTCAAATTATTCAATCCACCATGTAATATGAGCTATGTAGGTTAGTTAATTTTCCCAGCGTTGACTTTTTAAAGCTTCAAAGGCCACTCATGAATGGCAGGGGCAAGGGACAGTGACATTGCCGTATCAAGCAGGACAATGCCCTAGAGACTGACCATATATACATATGATCAGCGCCCAAGCCCCTCTCCACCCAAGCTAGGATTGGCTGCTGACGGACGACTCAGCAGATGGACCTGTAGGCTCCCCCGAACGCCCCACCCTTTGCTCACAAGGATTGTGAGATTGTAGCGCCCAAAGGAACTAACGAATTTGTAAGAGATAATACAACGTGGTTTTCTAAGAGTTTTATCTTATGCATGTTGCATAAGATTTTTCATAACTCTGACCATCCTGTACATTCAGATCTCCCTGGACAATTCTATCCTGTTCGTAATACTAGGCAGGCAGTTAATTCTAAGAGCCAGGCCTTCTCCATCATGAGGCTCAATACTACACACTATTCTAGAAGTTTTATTCCAGCTGTGACCAAGTTGTGGAATGATCTTCCTAATCGGGTAGGTGAATCAGTAGAACTTCAAAAGTTCAAAGTTGCAGCAAATGTTTTTATTTTGACCAGGCTGACATGAGTCTTTTTATAGTTTATATATGATGTAAGGACACCGCTCCCTTCGTCGTCCAGAAAATCAACAAACTATTTATTTATTTGAATTCTCCTTTCGCCACACCGTGGTTTCCCATGTATATGTATTCCGCTCTATCAGAGCTACATTTTGACATATGTATCATTTCATTACATGTTTCTGTTAACTCATAATTCGTATATTTGTAAGTGTAAGAAAACACATATATTTTGGCGGGCACTTCAATCTGATTTGGCGCCAGCGCCATCCTACCTTTCCGTCCGCACCTTATAATATACTCCCGTGCACATTTGAATAAAGTATCAGTTGATCTTGGTGACGCTTGTCTCACTGTTCTTACAACTGGTGACCCCGGAGTTGAAAGTAGCATCAGCGGTTTTGGCTTTGCCATTAACGGACTTATTACGGTCGTGTTACCTTCTCTATACTCCGTTACCTTAGGCATGAGCCTGCCTTTGGTTCTCCCACACTTCGGTGAATGCAAGGCAGTAGGATGAGCTTAACTGACATATCAACTTCTCACCTCTTCGCCGACTCGTCGTCTGGCCACGATGCAGGAAGCAACACGCCCATCGCACCCAACGGCCTCGCCTCCACGCCCAAAGTCAAACTGCCGCCCTTTTCTCAACACAACACCGCTTCCTGGTTCCTGAGAGCAGACGTACTCTTCCGTGTCGCTAGACTCAGTGACGCCTGCGCCAGGGCTGACATCGTTCTCACCTCCATACCTGAAGAGGTATTCGACAGGATATCCCCATGGCTCGACGCCCAGGCCAGCCAAGTTTCATACGACGGCCTAAGAACGAAACTCATCGGTATCTACTCCCTCTCTGTCTCAGCAAGGGCACAGAAAGTCCTGGACCTCGCCAGCAAGCCCATGGGTGACACCTCTCCTGTCGAGGCGTGGGACGAGTTAACCGGCCTGCTTATGCTCCCCGAAACAGACAGCAACGGCCGACGACGTGAGATTAGCTTATCTCGCGAGATCTTTCTTCGACGCCTACCACAGGACCTAAGGGCCCGATTGACAGACGCCGACACGCTCCCGATGAACGAACTCCTGTCGAAGGCTCAGAAGCTCCACGAGGCCTCCAAAGCATCTCGCCTCGGAGCATCATCGTCAACACCGCCTTCGTTCTCCTCCTTCAGCAGCTGCTCTTCCATAGACTCCTCGGCAACGGCCCCTGAGGACGACGAGATCAACGTTCTATCAAGAAAGAAATCGCCGCAACCAACACGACCGAACCCTAGGACTAACCCAGCATGGTGCTTCTACCACCAACAGTTCGGCAGCGACGCCAAGAAATGTAAAGCACCATGCAGTTTCCCTAGAAGACGACGCCAGAAGCATCCACCTGCCACCATCGCAGCTGCAGGTAACCAAAACAAGAATGGTTTCTATATCCTCGATACCATTTCCAACCGTAGACTCATGGTAGACACCGGCACAATGCAGTCAACGTTCCCACCTTCCAAGTCCGACCTAGACCGTGGTCCCGACAAAAACGCTCCCTCACTCATCGCCGCCAACGGATCTCCCATACGGTGCTATGGGATTAGGACCCTCAAGATATCTATCATGGGCCGTTCGTATTCTTGGCCCTTCGCCATCGCTGACGTCAATCGCCCCCTCCTCGGTGCGGATTTCCTCGCCCACCACGGACTCCTCTTCGATGTCGCCAACAAATGTTTCATCGACACGGGAACCTGCCAGTCCTGCGCCCTAGAACACGGCCCTGCAACAATGTCCGTATCCGCCGTAACGACGCACCCCTACGCCGACCTCCTACAAGAATTTCCCGAGGTTTTCAAGCCCGTGCTCCAACACTCGCCAGGTTCCCCGTCCAAGCACGGGATCTACCACCACATCACAACGACAGGACCTCCTACTAACGCCAAATTCCGCCGCCTCCCGCCCCAGAAACTGAAGGATGCCAAACGCGCCTTTGAGGACATGGAACGCATGGGTATCTGTAAGAAAGCATCGAGCCCCTGGGCATCGCCCCTACACATGGTAAAAAAGCCGGACGGGTCCTGGAGACCTTGCGGCGACTATAGGCGCCTCAACCTCATCACAACGCCGGATCACTACCCGCTGCCCAACATGCAGGACCTAATGAATGCGTTGCACGGCGCGAAGTATTTTACCAAGATGGACCTCCTCAAGTCTTATTTCCAGGTCCCCGTATTTCCGGAAGACATCCCGAAAACTGCCATTGTAACGCCGTTTGGATCCTACACCTTCGCATACTCAACCTTCGGTCTACGCAACGCCGGGGCGACCTTCCAACGACTAATGGATAGCATTCTGGGTGACCTACCTTTCTGCGTCTGCTACGTCGACGACATCCTGATATTCTCAAAAACCAAGGAGGAACACCAGAGGCACGTCCGCACCGTCCTCAAACGCCTACACGAGAACGGCCTGGTCGTACGTTTCGACAAATGCACGTTCGGTGCGGAAGGAGTGGATTTCCTTGGTCACCGCGTATCCTCGTGTGGGGTAAAACCCATGACAACCAAGGTCGACGCCATCAGAAAGTTCCCAATACCTACGACCATCCGCCAACTTCAGGAGTTCCTGGGGATGGTCAATTACTACAGGCGCTTCATCCCCAACATCGCACAAACCCTGTCACCCCTCGACAACGTCCTGAAAGGAAAAGCAAAAAAACTCGAGTGGGGTTTGCCCCAGCAACAGGCATTCGCCCGGACGAAGGATGCCCTCCCGAATGCCACCACCCTGGCTCATTTCGACGACAACGCGCCCCTGCAACTAACGACCGACGCCAGCAACGTCGCCTGTGGGGCTGTGCTGGAGCAACTCGTCGATGGTTCTCCTCGACCGCTGGCATTCTTCAGCAAGAAATTGAAACCCGCCGAAACAAGATACAGCACCTTCGATAGGGAACTCCTCGCCGTCTACCTCGCCGTCCGCCACTTCAGGCACATCTTGGAGGGCACTCCCTTCACAATCACGACGGACCATCAACCCCTCGTACACGCTTTCACAAAATCGACAGACGCATGGTCCTCCCGACAACAACGTCATCTCGCATCAATCGCCGAATTCGGGTGCATCATACGTTACGTCCCAGGAAAGAAAAACCCAGTCGCGGACGCCCTTTCAAGGATTGAAATTGACGCAATCCACCTGGGAATCGACTACGCCAATCTCGCAACCGAACAACGCACCGACCGAGAAGCACAGGATCACCTGATGGGGCCATCCGCGCTCAAGATAAGTGCGATTCCCCTCGGACCAGCAGGAGTAACTATTCTTTGCGACACCAGCACAGGCCGCCCACGTCCCTGGATACCAGCCTCCTGCAGAAGGAAAATATTCGATATCATCCATGGACTTTCACACCCCTCAGGACGCACCACCGCTCGCCTTCTGTCTGAAAAGTTCGTCTGGCCAGGGATAAAAAAGGACGCCCGGGAATGGGCGAAGTCATGCATCAACTGCCAGTCAAGCAAAGTCAGCCGTCACACCGAATCAGGGGTAGGCGATTTTCCCCAGCCAAAAAGACGTTTCGGTCACATACACATCGACGTCGTGGGACCATTTCCCCCTTCTGGATCTGCTCGCTACCTGCTTACGATCATTGATCGCTCCACGAGGTGGTTGGAGGCATCGCCGATGACCGAAGCTATGACTCAAGCATGCGCCGAAGCCCTCCTGTCAAGCTGGGTGAGCAGGTTTGGCGTTCCTGACGACATCACGACAGACAGAGGCCCCGCTTTCCTCTCAGAAATATGGCTCGCTTTGGCGAACCTGATGGGGACGACGCTCCACAGCACCACGGCATACAACCCCGCGGCAAACGGCACGGTCGAAAGAACTCACCGCGCCCTCAAGGCGTCCCTGATGGCGAGCTGCACCGACGGGGACTGGAAATCACGACTTCCTTGGGTATTCCTCGGCCTTCGCACCGCCCCTCGCGCAGACGGCGAACCTTCGCCCGCCGGAAAGGTTTACGGGGAGGCGCTCACAGTTCCTGGCGAATTCTTTCTCTCATCAACCGACGACATGCAGAATCTTTTTCCTTTTCTCTGTCCTGATACAGTTCTGCTCTCTCTCTCTCTCTCTCTCTCTCTCTCTCTCTCTCTCTCTCTCTCTCTCTCTCTCTCTCTCTCTCTCTCTCTCTCTCTCTCTCTCTTATTTTCAGTATTCAATAGTAATTCGAAATATTCTCCATCACTCTCCTAACTTTCCTCTCAGAATCTTTTACCTTTTCTCTGTCCTGATACAGTTCTGCTCTCTCTCTCTCTCTCTCTCTCTCTCTCTCTCTCTCTCTCTCTCTCTCTCTCTCTCTCTCTCTCTCTCTCTTATTTTCAGTATTCACTAGTAATTCGAAATATTCTCCATCACTCTCCTCACTTTCCTCTCAGAATCTTTTTCCTTTTCTCTGTCCTGATACAGTTCTGCTCTCTCTCTCTCTCTCTCTCTCTCTCTCTCTCTCTCTCTCTCTCTCTCTCTCTCTCTCTCTCTCTCTCTCTTTATTTTCAGTATTTAATAGTAATTCGAAATATTCTCCATCACTCTCCTCACTTTCCTCCCAGAATCTTTTTCCTTTTCTCTGTCCTGATACAGTTCTGCTCTCTCTCTCTCTCTCTCTCTCTCTCTCTCTCTCTCTCTCTCTCTCTCTCTCTCTCTCTCTCTCCTCTCTCTCTCTCTCTCTCTCTCTTTCATTTTCAGTACTCGAACAAACAAAGGAGGTACCTTCTCACAGCCCCTATGCCAACTAGCTGCTGAAATCCTCAGATGGACAGAAGACAACTCGGTGACCTTAACAGCCCGCTTCACTCCTGGCAAAAAGAACGTGCTGGCAGACAATCTGAGCAGGACTCAGATAGTTGGTACCGAATGGTCTTTTAATCAACAGATAGCCAACAAAGTTTTGACTTTGTGGGGTTTGCCGACAGTAGACCTTTTTTGACATCTCTCAACCGGAAACTAATGGTGTACTGCTCCCCAGTACTGGACTCACAGGCGTTCTGACAGGACGCCTTCCAACATCCGTGGGACAACATGGATGTCTATGCGTTCTTCCCCTTCTGCCTGTAAGGAGGCTTCTGAACAAGGTCAGGGGCCATCTTAAGACCTGATGATGACCCTAATAACTCTGCTATGGCAGCATGCAGAGTGATTTCCAGACCTCCTACATCTGCTCACAGAGACATCGAGGGAACTGCTATCATTTCCCTATCTACTCAGACAGCCACACGTAAAGATTTTCCACCGAGCAGTAACATCCCTGCGTCTTCACGCCTGGAGGTTATCCAGCAACTCCTCGAAAGGAGAGGTTTTTCGAAGCCAGTTGCTAGACACATGTCAGGTTACCTCCAGGACTCATCGACTGTAGGGAACCAGTCGAAGTGGTGAGTCTTTTGTTTGGTATCGTGGGAGGAGTATCCATACTTTCAGTGCCTCTATCCCAACTACAGCGGAGTTTTACTGTTTATCAGCGAGGAAAAACTCTATTCAGTTGCAGAGGTGAAAGGCTTTTGCTCAGCCTTAAGCCTAGTCTTTGAACTGAATGGAGTGAACATTTCCTCCTCGAAGGAATTGTCTTTCCTACTTCGAAACTTTGAGCAATCTTGCCCTTAGTCGGAAGTCAGGCCCCCTCCGAGGAACGTTGTCAAAGTCCTACGTTCCCTGAAAGGAGCCCCTTACAAACCGCTGAAATAAGCCTTTAACAAGGACTTGACTCTTAAGACAGCTTTCTTGTTAACCCTGGCCTCTGCACGTAGAGTTAGCAAGCTTCACAGCCTTTCTTACGACATCGCCCATTCAAGGGGATGGGGGAGGTCACTCTGTTTCGTTCCAGAGCTTGTAGCTAAGACTCAAAATTATTTTATTTTTATTAACAAATATACAACTTTTTTACGTCATAAGGAGTAGGATGAACTTTTAAGCTTGTATGAATGTCTGATGTATTAACACGTTGCTAGTTTTCGATATTCAAATAAATACTTTTGTTTTATTGCCCTCATATAGTGAATGAACTACATTATATGACTAATTTGTATTTTGTTACATTTCAAGTATAATGCTGTCAGGAATCACTCTTTAAGATTTAAAAGAGGCATACAGAAGTAAAAGAAAAAAAACATTAATACTGAGATCTAATATTGATAAGCTTCTGCATTGTGGCATTGAATAGCCTTCTAGGGCTTGGTACATAATCATTTGGACTAGATTCATAAATCCAATTATCCCAACCACAGATCCCTTGGAAGTTTCTTGGTAACCTGGTAAACTTTGGGTTCAATGTATAAGGGTTTGTGAATATATCTCGCAAGTTGATGTAATTTAAAAACAAAAAGAAAATTAAATTTCAGCATGGATGATGGAAAAATAACTACTAGAAAACTGGTAATTTTATGGAAAGTGATCAAATTAACTGTCAAATAGTAATAAATCAGAATTTAGTATTTAAGTTAAAATTTTATTTTATAACTGTAGCTTTTACACCTACAATTTAAGACACTAAACAGCTGCCAACGCAAGAGCCCGTGTTCAACAAAAGGCTGGACAATCTATAATAGTCCATGAGCCAGACACTCAAATTTTGGATTTGACTACCACTAAGGGGGACTAATGGCCATTGTGTTTTTTACTTAGCTTAGTGTCTGAGGTACATGAAAACATGTGATGGACATTTCAGAAGTCCAGCTTAATACCCTTATGGCGGCCATCTTTAAAGATGGCAGCCGTTTTTACCAAAATTGACCAATGTCAGAAATTTGCCTCCTGCCTTCCATAATTTTGTTTCAGACCAAATCTAATTGTTTGATATCATAGTATACAAGATTATCAAGGAGAAATACGTAGTTTTGGGTGAATTTTTAACTTAATCTATTTTCAAATCATAAAAAATATGAGAAAAAATCACAAATTTTTGCATTTTTTCAACTTTTTTTTCATTTTCCTTGTATTTGTCCATAAGTTTAGTTCTTACTTAAGTATTACCTGACTCTTAGCCTAATTAAGTACCTCCTTGTGAAAATATCTGCTAATCCACATGAAATATTTACATACAAATAACATGTGCAATCTCATTCAGATATTCCCCTCCATCTACGACATTGAATTATATACATACTAGTATATATTATGGCAAACATACTGTCCCTAGTAAATTGTTTTATGCTTTGAGTAAAATTCAACATTTTATAAACTTATTATGGCATATTAAAAACACACATTACATATAATGAAATGGGTGTTCTCTTTTTGTACCTGATCCACAATTTGATATTCAGTCCTCATCACTTTCGGAATCCTCAGAATCTAGTTCTATTTCTTCTTCTTCATCAACCATGTTGGAACATGCTGTAAGCTTACAGGCTGCTGTGCATTCAAGTCCATTTATAATGCATGAGCAGTTTGCTGGTTGACACTGGCTGGAACATTTGCAGGACATTAAACAGAGGACAATTTCTGGGGCTGGCATACTCGTCATCCACTGAATCAGCAGATTCCCTTCACTCATTGTCCATCCATGGCCATCTTTTGGATTTGGAATACAAGGGAAGTTTTCAAGGCTATTCCTCTAAATGGCTGACTGGTAATTAGCACGAAGTGTGTGCTGGTACAATGTGTTCTGGCAAGGTGGTAACTGGCCTGATTCAACATCCCCTTGGCGGCTCTGAAACATTTCGTACCTTAGTTGATTAACTCTCAGACACTTTGTGTTGCGCGAATACAATTTACATGTGAATTCTTCAATGAGTTCAAATATTGCACCAGAAAGCTGCCAACTTGAACCAAGTTCAGAGAAAGCCACTTGATATTTTTGGTTTTGAATGATTAGTTTTAATGCCTTCAGCTTGCCTTGTCCAGTCAATGCACTAATAGTGTCGCATCCAGTCCATGCATGAAGGCCCAATAACGCATGTCTCACACCATCCCCAATAGCACTACTCAATTTGCTGGTGTCGACCAGTCTGATGCGCAGTTTAGTGCCCCTTCTTATGAATATTTGACTCTTTATCAGATGGCTCAGAGCAAGACAAATGATTAAAACATCTGTGTCATCTGATATTAATAGCAGTGAGTTGAATTCTTCTCCTGCATGCTTAGCATGTAGAAGCAAACGAGTATCAGCTTCTTCTTGACTTGATGCCAGTTCTTCAACTATTTGACAGTCATTCTGGGTGAGTTTCAGACATTTGATTCCAAATGTTACAAACATGACTTTCTCTCCAAGTTTCACTCTTTTCTCTGGATCTTTCCAGCTTTCAGCCAGGAATGCAGTCAGGTTGTTCTTGCTTTCTGTACAAGTGAGCAGCCTCCTCCAATTCTTTATCTTATGGCCTGGTCTAATCTGCTTAAATGCTATACCCATCTGTGAACCATGTCCACGGCTTTCCCGTTCAGCAGTCTTGATTGATTGGTCTGTATAGATATCAAACACTATATCAATTCTTTTACTTTTTTGGCTTGCATAAAGAATCTGGCTAAGCACTTTATCTGATAACTCATCAAAAGTATGATTCTCTCCTTGGGTCTTTTGAATGAGAGCCATGGCATCAATAATTGTAGCATGAGGCTCACTTATTTCTTCTGCTGGATGTACTTTTCCTTCCAAAACAGCCTTATTGGTTTTCTTCATAGTGCCATCAGCATTAGCTAGTGCCCAAGGTAGAGGACCAAGAGGGTGACTGAAAACATCTAACATGTCCAACCTACGGTTCTGTGCTATCAGAAGCATGTTACCAAAAACCCGGCGATCTGCCTTGAGCATTACTTCAGTCTTTGTTCCTTTGATAGTTCTTCCTTTCTTCATGTTGTGGAAGGTTTTCAGGCTCAGTCTGTTTATGGTATCATAGAATCCCTCCCCCTGTACTTGAAACTTTGGGTACGCTTCCTCTCCCTTTTGTTTTGCTGACAATAAATCCTGGGAGACCTCTGGGGGCGCAGCTGATCCAGTGGAAAGGCTGACTACATCTAAGGGGTCTTGCTGGAAAGGATTGATCCAGTTATTTTCAAGCAGATCTACTAGTGATGATACGTCAGCTTCATCTCTCATAATGCGAGTTACTTCAAGGTCTGGATGACTTAGACTTGAACAATGGATGGATATTCTTTCCCGTAACTGCCTCACAGCAGCAGCTCGGTGTTCTGCTGTTAAATAATAGCGAGACACAGTACCAGGTTTAAGACTAAATCCACGTGTACCAGCAGCAGTTTGGGTGTCCTTGTTGACAGTTTCTTCAGTAGTTTGGTCTACTGCAATGCGTGCAAATGGATTAGTTGAACTGAGTTGTACTGAAAATCCACCATTAAGAAAATGAGCATACAACTGTGGAAAATTCTCCTTCAAATGAGTCATCTGTGCATAGTACACAGGGAGATATCTGGCATAGTTGGTTTTGTCCATTGCAAAACACCAAGGAATTACCTCACGAATGCATGCTATATGAAGCAGCCAGTCACCTTCCCTGTCAGCTCGCAAGAGCCCAAGAAGTGTCTCAACCATTTCTATGTATGTCATACAGTATGATGCCAACGGACCCTTGTTTTTCATGTCACACATATATTCATGGAACAGCTGCAAGACTTTTGCAAGAGTTGTTTTCCAATACATCATGAAAAATTGAAGCACAAATGTTCTGATGCAGTTCATTTAGTACACCTTTAGCTTCAGATAAACATGGTAGAGCATCAGGGTGTTTATCTTCTAGCCATTCCTGAAATGCATGCCAGGCAAGCCTCATTAAGGCTTCATACATGAGCTTATGAAAACGTACTGCTCTGTTGTATTGTTTTCCTTCTAGCACTTTGTTAATAGATCCCTCAGCAATAACTCCAGATTCCACAGCTAAATCCCGTAGTCCTGCATCACCATACATTTTTCCAATTGTAGACATAAAATTGCATATTGTGTGGAAATTCCCCATCATTAATACAATCTTTCCATATTTTTCTGGATACTTCCATGCAATTTCTGTTGCCTTAGCAAACAAAGCTTGATCCAGGACAACTGCTATGCTGTCTAGGTGGAGTGATGACTGAATAGTGATGGATTGATGGAGGATTTCCTGTACAGTTGTCATTTCTGTTGCAGGAGCATTTATTGTTGGTAGGTACCCAACTGTGTCTGATGCAACTGGAATATTGTCTCTGGTTAAAATGTTGAAGCCTGTCCACGAACTTACTGTTTGGTTTGTTGGGTCCTGTGCTCGCTCTATTATAAATAGAATATTTCTCTGCTGTGCCCTCCAAGCAGCATCCTTTAATACTTCAGAAAGGTCAGCTGGTGTTACTGGTGCTGGACCATTCCTTTTGCCTGCAGTATACACTGGAAGTGGTATGTCACAGGATATGATTGTTCTCTTCTTGTCCTTTTTTCTGATGGATAATTGTGGTTTAGGTGGGGCACATGTCATCGATTTGGCCTGTACAACTATTCCATTCACACGATGTGAAGTTCCTGCTCCACTGAGTACCTCCTCTTGTCTGTCAATGTTATCAAATGCTAGCACTGTAGGAACACCAGGATGGATATCTGAAGGTAATGGGAGCCTATTGTTATCTGTGTTCTCTAGCTTTTCAAGACAGAGTGCAGTGTCAATTTCTTCTAAAACTGAATATGAACATGAATGTCCCAATCGATTCAATGTTTTAATCAGCTCAACATTTCCTGTAAGTGTTTTTACAACCAAAGGAAGCAGGACATGCTTGGGTGTAAGCACCTTACATACAGTCACACCAGAGATAATGTCTTGAGCAATAGACCATGACAACCTATTAACACGCAAGGTGGGTGCCTGTTCTTTTCCACAAAGTAAGATGCAGAGAAACTTCATGAGATTGTCTGGTATGGGCAAATATCCTTCACTAAGTTCTTGAGGGTGTGGAGGCCATGTTTGTTCTGGGATTTCACATTTTATTTCATGGCATAAAAACTGGGCAATCTTGACTATTAAACAATCAAAGTCATCATTTTGGGTATATGCCTGAAGTTTGTTCTTTAACAGTACATTTTCATTAATGACTGATTCGTACGACAAATTGTCAGGTCTCAGATAGACCAGGCGAGATATGGTGAAGAAATGTAATGCCTCTCCAAACTCAGCCTCAAGTTTACGGCGTAGATGGTTCTTTGTGGCATCTGTAACTTCATATATTCCTTTCTGATTCATGAACGTTATAACCTTTGATGTGAGCTCAGTTAAGGGAAGAATTCGTGGTTTATTGAAAAGATCATTACGAATAAATTCACTCAACATTTTCATAGCTGCTTTCTCCACTTTTTGGTATGGATCCTCTTCCTGCTGGTTGTCATCACTCTTTTCAGGTTTAGTACGAGTGTAGCCTTTGTAACAGGATTTATGATAGTGTGCCTCTGCTGCAACAATGTCTCTTGATGTGATAGCAAGGATTCTTTCATCCATACGTTGAGTGGCAATGTCCCTAATCCTTTTATCAGCTCTTAGTTCAACTGCTGGTTTTAATGGCTCCCTGGTATTTGTATGTTTCACATATTTTGATGTTTTCAAACAGAATATGCACACCTTATCATACACTGTAGATTGAGGGGCAGGGCCTTGTCGGGATGATTGCCTAGGCATAAAGGCATCATCTTCTTTGAGTTCCAAACTTTCTTGGTTTCTTAGCTTATCCAGGGCCTTTTTATGAGTGAAATTAGATCTGCATTTTCTGTGATATAGTACACTTGATAAAGCCTTTGGGAATTCTTGTGCCAAGCTAAGTATTGGTTCAAAGTTTCTTATTTCTGCAGCTTCACGTAGGGTAATCCAGGAGGCTTCATCTTGAGGACTACTTAGTTCATTCAGTGTGGACACTTTCCCACATATAACACAGCTCTTAGGGTCCATTCTTGGTCGCTTTGTTGTTACTTCTTCATCAGCCATTTTGGTAGCCAAATAAGTCGACTGAAAAAAATATTTAGGGGCCGTTCAAATATTATATCGCCATCATATTAAATGTGTCAATAATTATAAATATTTATTAATTCTTTTCTGAATTCTCTCAAAAAACAAAAAAAGACAAAGCATTGAATAAGTGAGCAAATATGAACAAAATGAATTACTTAAATATATAGGTAATGGCATATATACATATCAATATACGTATAAATGTATATGACACTAGTTTTTAATTTGACAAAGCTGTGAACAGAAAAATACATGGTGACCATTTGATATTTCAACAAATAACAATATTCAGAGGGTGAATATGAGCAAAACATGAAAAAAATTTTATGAAAATGCGACTATTCACACAAAATAATGAAAAAAATGAGAGAAAAATAAATTTTTTTTACAATATTTTACTGGATATAAACAAATAAATAACAGATAACCACAACAAAAGTATGCCATTTGATGCATTATGTTATATACAACATATTTATAACATTTAGGCATTGTTTCTACTGAATTAAAAGTGAACAAGAAGCATTCTTTGGAGATACATAATAATTTTTTGGTTAGGGCAGCCATCTTTAAAGATGGCCGCCAAAATGCTATTAAGCTGGGCTTCTGCAATGTCCATCACATATTTTCATACAACCTATATACCAAGCTTACTGAAAACATAGTGGTTATTAGTCCCCCAATATGGTAGTCAAATCTTGCCTGGCTCATGGACTATAAGCAAGAAATGTTGTTATTAGCCAAGTTACAACCATGGTTGGAAATGGTTGATGCGACTAGCCCGGAGCTCCATCAGGCGAAAATCCATTGAGGAAAGGCAATAGAAAATAACAGTATATATATAAATATTGAATTTAAATATAAACTACTTTAAGATCACCAACAACGTTAAAATAGGCCACTCATATACAAAGAGTAAAACGTGATATGTCAACCTGTTCAATAGAAAAGATTGTACAAAAAAGTTTAATCTTCTGAAGTTCCACCAATTCAACCGTCAGATTAGGAAGATATTTTATAAAATTCTTAGACCTTCAGGTATGTTTCTCTTAATATTATAAACAAATATGATTCTGATAAATCGTTTTAAATGGCCATCGGTTTGTTTCATATTCAAGTCTGTGTCATGGAAGATGGTAGCCAATCTCCAATGGTAGTATATCAATGTTGTGCCAAGTGTCTCTCTCGGCCAGTGACGTCACTGACATATCGTCAGCGTTCTTCTTCTTTCGAAATCAAAACTTTCCATGTTGTTCATGCGGTTGTGGTTACTTGAACGTGAAATTCATATTTTCCGGTGCGTGTATGTTATTTCTGTCAATTTACTGAAGTACATGCATAATTTATAATTGGAAACCGTCCAAAAGGTGGCTGATCAGCGAGGAAACTATTGATTGAAAATGCTTGACATCGTTTTGTTCCGTGTTGACCAGGTATGGGGTTAAATTTTTTTTCTTTTAAATTATAGACTTGATATCCAAATGCTAACCACTTATTAGATTTAGTTCGCTACCCGATAAATATGAAATTATCCAATTCTTACTCAACGTAGACCATGGTAAGTAAGCCTACCGGTAGGCACATGATGCAATAATGAAAGCCAGTTACTAATGTTTAAGCTACTGTATGGCAATCATTTTGGGATATAGATTTTAGGATATTATTGTAGTGTATTACAGGGTAATGTAACCTAGGGAGAAAACTGCATTATTCTACAGAAAAAAAGTCCTTTCCCTTCGAAAATGACACTCATTTCTGTCGGAAATGAATAGTTTCAGAAATATATATATATATATATCTATCCACCGATAATGGGGGACCCCCAGTGGGAACTCAGTGTTTGGTAAAGTTTTAGTGTATTACAGATTCTCATTTTGAACAGAAAATGTTTTCAGAGAGTACAAAACAGAGCCGCTAGATTAATAAAAGGACTACACAATAGGGAAAGAGTTACCCCTGCACTAATTAAATTACACTGGCTGCCGGTAAAAGCGAGAATTGAATACAAGCTACTCTTACTAATGTTTAAGATACTGAACCAAAATATCTAAAAGAATGCCTGAACAAACTAGAACTAGAAACAAATGTAAACATAAGACACATGAGTGACAAACATAGGCTATCTGAACCAAGAACAAATAGTAAATTTGGTGAAAGGGCTTTTAGCTACTGTGCGCCTAGACATTATAATAAACTGCCAACTGAAATGAAGGACCTAAAGGGAGCAATTGAATTTAAGAAGAAACTAAAGACATTACGTTTCACAAGATCATATGATTTGGAAGATGCTACAATCAAAGAATTGTATAAGTTATAATGAAAAGGTTTCGTCAGATAATTAATATGGACCCGCCCGAGAAGTAGTTCACTCGACTTCAGTGGAGGGTTGGATTTAAACCCAAAACAAGTAAGTAAAGTAAAGTAGTAAATGACGTGATTTGACTGACTAACTTTAAGTAGCCGAACTGGTTGTTCTTGTTGCGGTTGAAATGAAGGTGAAAACCGGTTAAATCACGGTATTTACTACAGGAAAACATATATTTTTTGTTAAAATGTATTAATATAGTGGGTATTGTTCCAATTCGGGATCGCTTCACTCACCAGAAAAAAAAACATCAAAAGGTAATGTTGAGCTACGCACGCTAACATTACCAATGTTACGCTAACGTTAGCACTGTTATGATAACATTAGCAACACTAAATATAATGGTTCTTGTTCCGCCACTGGTTTGCTTACGCTCGAAGGAAAATAAAACATCAAGCTCGTATGCACTGGCAAGCGGTAATGTTGAGCTGCGCACGCTAACTAGTAAAACTAACACATTAAAATTAAAGAAATTAATGACTTACTTTTATGACCGCGACGACGAAACTTGTGGGTCACCTGGGTGTTGTGACTGTGAGTCTGTGACGTCCTAACTTCTTTGTCTTAGTTTAGTACTGCACTTGGAACACTGTAAACGTTGGGCTATTACATTACGAGATTTAGGAAAATTAACAACATTGGAATTCACCTAAATACTTTCAAGTATGGATTACTGCAGTCGTTACAAGTTTCTAAAACTTCCATCGTAAAATAGGCAAAAAGACTTAACCTTAACTAACAAAGACCTGACTTGGATAAAGGTTTCCACAGAAAAGGGTTTGTTGGAAGGGGGGTGTAGGGAAATATTAACCCCCCCATGCAAACTTTCCTTACGTATGGGTTTGTGATTGGTTAATGGAAAAGCAACGGAGTCTAGAGAGTAGACATGAATGAACCAGAATGGTAAACTTGTCCAGAGCAAGTATTTATGTGAAATCTGGAAGTGACAAGGTTATAACAAAATGTATAAAAGTAATATAGCAAGATAAAATGGAGTGAATGATAAATAATATTTAATGGGAATATAAAATGAGGTGATTTTATATGGTATCGGGTAATAAAACGAGTAGTACTGGGGTCAAACATAATATATATACAAGGGTATTACATAAAAGGGATACTGTAGTATAATTGTACTGGTTCAAATCATATACTTGAATAAAGCGGGTGAAGTCAAATAGTTAAATTTGACGGCTAGAGAAGAAATCCTATTGGTGGAGGAGGAGTCTAAGTGCAGGGAGGAGGGGTTTTTGCGCAGAAGGTCGAAACCTGCTATGTATAAACGAACGAACGAGACCGACTACAACCAACAAGAAGAATGACAAGAAATAAATGAAAAACACTGCTAATGTTAGCATGTTACGCTAACATTGCCGCATCTCAATATTACCGTATTTTTTCATGAGACATAGCCTTTGCAATGGCGCCACCAAACTTTATCCTCTTATTCTGTTTTGTCTTTTCCTCCGTTTATTATACATCCAAGAAGGTAATGTATAGAGAAGAAAAGGCTTGTTTTAACATTATATGCCGTTTCCTCAGTATGTTTTCCCCACCAAATACCCCGAGTTTCCACTGCGGGTCCCCCATTATCGTAGGATATAGATATATATATATTTCTGAAACTTCATTTGCGACAGGGGCGAGTGTCATTTTCGAAGAGCGGAATTTTTTTCTATAGAAAAAAGTAGTTTTCAAAATTTAACTTAGCCGGTGATTATATAAGCTGCAACTCTGTTGCTCGACAGAAAACTCTACGTTAAAAATCCGCCAGCGATCGCTATGCAGGTAGGGGGTGTACTTCAACAGCGCCATCTGTCGTGCAGGTACTCAGTACTCAATGTAAACAAAGAACTCAATTTTCTCTCTGTCGGGCTACCGGCAAGACCTACTAATTCACTGTTGCTAACTGGATTTGTTTTCACAACTATTTGGTGAAGTACACTATTCTAGTTTTGAGCTTTCGCTATGCAGGTGTTTTATCTTCATCTCAAAACTTGAACTCGTTTTGGATAGATTTAATTATGGTGACAGAGAGTATGGACTTTCTTTCACTTTTAAATGGCCGACCCTTCCCTTAGTCGGAAGTGTGTTTAGGTTTTTAGTAATTATCTTATCACGTTATAGATCTATATATTTTATATCTCTCCGCCTTTATTAGGCCTCTTCGATTAACTTTCCATTTATTATAAACATATAAAAATAAATTTTAATGTTTTGTTTACAGTATATGCGACCTTTCCTGATAGTAGGCGGTCCCACTTGGAACCGAAGTTAATCAACGTTGAGCCCTTTATATCGTAATTAGCTTTTAAAGAATTTAAAACTTTTTAAATGTAATATTTTATGAAAGAATTTCTTTGATAGTCTTCGTACTGTTTTCAAAGATGAACTAACGTTTAGTTTTTTATGCTACGCAGTTGTTGACGTTCAGGACGTTCAACATGCGCTCTATCGTTATGATAGAGAGAGAGCGTATCACGGTTTCACTTTGCAGTAAGAGTAAATCGATTCTAACGTTTTGTTCATTCTTTCTTAGCTTAAATGTTTTAAATTCTAATTTAAAGGAACTTTTTATTTGAAAAACCTTTCAGTTTTTTCCTTTAGTCAAATAACATGTTTTTTTGACGAAATATAATTGGGCTCTTCTCTTAGGTGCGAAATCAAGAGAGAAAGAGAGAGAGAGAGATAGAGACGGAGGGAGAGAGAGGAGAGAAAACGTTCCGTTCAAGCGGGTAACGTTGTTCTCGTGTTACTCTCGTCCCTAGTCTCTGTACGGGGAGGAAGGATAAAACGTTTTTAGGTTTTTATTCTCGTCCCCAGGCTATGTGCGGTGAGAGATTGAAAACGTAGTTATATGAACTAGTGTTTAGTCTCTTTCCCAGCCACTGATTTTTCTTTTTATCTTAAAATATGTTTTTCAATATTAAACTTACCCGATAATCATGTAGCTGTCAACTCTGTTGCCCGACAGAATTCTATGGAGGGATACGCCAGCTATCACAATACTAGAAGGGGGTGTTCTTACCAGCGCCACCTGTGGCCAGGTACTCAAGTACTTCTTGTTGACACCTCCTCAATTATTCCTCTGTCGTGCTTCTGACAAGACGTTCTGGGATACGCTTATGTTCTTGGAGTATTTTCACGACTTTGGTGAAGTATTTCTCTTTGATTTCGGCTGTCGCTTTACTGGAAACTTCTATTTTAGCTTAGTTAGCTTTTGGAATTAATTTGATTATTTTTGGTGACGAAGAGAGTATGAACTCTCGTTCACCTTTCAATGGCCGACCCTTCCCTTAGACGGAAGTGTTGGTGTCTAAGAGAGTATAGACTCTCTTTCTTAATTTTGCTTAACAAAAGTTATAGATTTATTTTATATCTCTCCGCCTCTTATAGGCCTCTTCGATTAACTTCCTTTTATTATAAACTTATTAAAATTAATTTTTATATTTGTTTATATTCGACCTTCCTAATAGTAGGCGGTCTTTTCTTGGTACCGAAGTTAATTATCGTGAGCCCGTCATTTCGGTTTTACCTGTTAACATATTATGCTATTTCTGGGTCGATCTGTGGCGCCGGGTGAAAAGAGTCCTTCTTATATACCTTTTCTGATAAAACCTTCCAATTATACCAGAGAAAGATAAAAGCATGGAATGCTGAGGTTACAACCCTCGCGCGAGCACCTTTAGGGTGTCGTGTATAAAGCAAAGGCGCGTGAAATCCACTATTCACAGGTTGTCTTCCATTTAGTTACATCCTTCTTTTTGGACTGATAGAATAGTGTGTAATTTGTGGTGCTCTCGATCGTTTTTAACAGTCATGGATTTATTTTGTCATGTCCGAAGCTCCATCTTCACACATTCCAATGTTAAGTACCATAGTTTGTTTTGACAGTATTTTATTGTACCGGGCTTTTGTTTTATATCCAGTATAGTCTGTTTTATTATTCCCGTCTGGCCTTTCATGGCGGCCATTGTTGGTTCACTTGTTTGGGAATTCATCTTTATCTGCCCGTTTAGTACTCTGTCACTTAGGTTCTTGGTTAAGTCCCTGGCCTTATGCCTTTAGAACCGTTATTATTTTTTTTTTGTGTATTTATGCTCATGGTACTTTTTGCTAGTAAGTCCAGCCTACGAACGAGATAGCGATTTAGCTTTGTTTTTGTTTAGTAACCGCCCGAGGCGTTCGTCACTCGACTGTGCTATTTATTTTAAGTTTTAGCAGATGCTATTCTTCGATCGTAGTGTTATATGGATGTACATTTTTATTTTATATGTTTATAATAGTGTTGTGTGATTTTTAGTCCTGTTTTTGTGTCCAAGAGAGCGAGAGATTGGGGTCCCCGTTTTCTGTTCGCAGTCACGAGTTACCCCTTTATCTCGTTTTCTTTCTTTGCTCTGGTGGTTGAGCGGATTTCCCGTTTTCCGTTTTGTGCGTTCAACGGGTTCTCCCTCCCTCACCTCTCCCCCTCGGGGTGGATGATAACTTACGAGTTATTTATTTTTCGTGACTTTTCAATTGTTAGCGTTATTTTGGTCCGTGTTCGTCCTCTCCCCGTTACGGCTCGGGAGTAGTTTATGAACGTTTTCCACTCCGCCTTGAGTTCTACTCCGGCTTGAGGGATTCTCAATGACTTTCGTTCTATTGTTATATTTATATATTGTTTACTACATGGGACGGGCTTCATATTGTTTAGATACGACCCTCCGGTGGCCCTTACTGCGGTCTCAGGCCACGGCCATATCCACAATAGCCATTGTTATTACAATTGTGTTTTTATTCACAATAATTATTCAGGACCTTTCTTCTCCCTCCGGCCTCACCGGAGTTTGTAAATACGCTTTGCTATGATCTAAGCCTTAGCCCTTAGCTGCGGCTTGGCTTTTATATCTTCACAATTGAATTATTAGCCACAATTGAATTATTCAGAGTATCTCATTATCCTCCGGCGTCACCGGAGGTCGCCCATACACTTCACACTTATATTTGCCTTGCCTTTGGCTAAGACAGCATTATTCAGGACATCTCATTACGCTCCGGCTTCACCGGAGGTCGCCCATACACTTAACACTTATATTTGCCTTGCCTTTAGCTAAGGCTGGTGTTTATATTTATTTTAAGGGCATGTCACTGCTTCCCCGACCCTCGCAGGTCGGCAGATTGCTTTAAGTTATTTATCCTTATGTCATTATCAGACATTAGGTAAATTACAAATATACAAACATTTGGATATTATAGTGCCAACAATGGTTTTGGCCGAATAGCGATTTAAACGTTTGCGATTTAGTCTGTTAGTTTGTACTCGCCCCAGGAAGGCTCGATTTAGACTATATCCTTATTTATTGGTTAAGTTGTCGTTATTCTTCGTTTTTGGTTATTACAATGACTAAAAATTAAAAAGAAAAAGGAAAAATAAAAATAAAATAAAAAAAATCAGTTTTATTTTACTTTCCTTATATTATTGTGTGATGTTAGCTTTTATTATGTAACCTTGAGAGTGAGAACATAGGGTGCTCGTTTATTAGCTCGAGTAAGGGAGGTGATTTTCCCGTTCTCCGTTTTTATACGTTCACGAGTTATTCAGGCCTCCTCTTATTATCAGAGTTGATGATAGTACGTTTAATGTTATACACGTTTTATTGATGTGGTTACTGTTAATATAGCTAACACTATTAGTAGGAACGTTGGTGTATGAGTCATTAATTGGGTTCGATTTATACCGACACCCTTAGCTCCGCCTTGAGTTATGTTTAGCTCCGCCTTGAGTTATACGCCGCTATAATGGATACTCATTGGGTGAGAACTAGTCAGATATTTGGAGTGCAACGGTGAAATCCGGCACTCAGACTCCGGCTGAGACCTTTTTGCACACGAACCTTTGTCATGTTTGATCTCAATTACACCTTTCCGGCTACGCTGGAGATAACTCAAACATTCATTGAGGTTAATGTTATCGTACCGGTGACGGTCACGATCTCACGGGGACTAGCCTTTGCTACCGGATCTCCCATACAAACAGAGATCAAGCAGACGTCCAGAACCGGAGTTAACAATGTGATACCGATGAGGATTTCACAGTTTCATTATTACGGTTTCTTTTTCATCGAATCTCCGGCTTAACCGGATATCGTACAGGCGATCAGCATTGAGGTTAATATTAGATTTCCTCTGGTTCACGTTGTCACTATGACGGACCTTTGTTTGTACCGGGGATGGTTACCGGAGATCCGGTACAGTCGGAGATCACTCAGACCACGGGTGGCCAATCTTTTGTTTTACCTGTAAAAAAAAAAAAAAAAAAAAAAAAAAAAAAAAAAAAAAAAAATTATTATTTATGAACGTAACTTTGCCTATATTTATGCATGTATTTAATTCTAACTATGTATAAATATGGATAAATATCCATACAACATCGTGTTCAAATAGAATTAAATTAATTATGCCTATATTTATGCATGTATTTAATTCTAACTATGTATAAATATGGATAAATATCCATACAACATCGTGTTCAAATAGAATTAAATTAATTATGCCTATATTTATGCATGTATTTAATTCTAACTATGTATAAATATGGATAAATATCCATACAACATCGTGTTCAAATAGAATTAAATTAATTATGCCTATATTTATGCATGTATTTAATTCTAACTATGTATAAATATGGATAAATATCCATACAACATCGTGTTCAAATAGAATTAAATTAATTATGCCTATATTTATGCATGTATTTAATTCTAACTATGTATAAATATGGATAAATATCCATACAACATCGTGTTCAAATAGAATTAAATTAATTATGCCTATATTTATGCATATTCAATCCTAACTGTCTAAATATGGCTAAATATCCATACAACATAGTGTTCAAATAGAAATACATTAATTATGCCTATATTTATGCATAGTCAATTCTAACTATGTCTAGATATGGATAAATATCCATACAACATAGTGTTCATATAGAAATAAATTTCCACCCAGTGGCGAATGCGCCAACAGTGTCACATTTCATGAATACAAGTGTCGCACTATACCCCAGAAGATAATACATTAAATAACTTGTCTTTAAAATGGCTTTTTAAGAGTATACAGCTGATCCCAGCCTGTGAATAGGATCGCTAACCAAAGTTCAAGGAACATCCAGACTTATGTCCCCTTTGTGTTACAGAAGGTTCGCCTGCATGGTTCCCATCAGGATGATGATGATTCTCTCTGGCCTGCAAAGAGAGGCTCTCCACCCTTGGGTATCGAAGTTGGGAAGGAATGCTCCATCTAGAGGTCCCTATCTCCTCGGAGTGTCCTCTCTAAGGTTGGACAACGACCCCATGGACGGGCAGGTATGTGGGGATGAGTTTTGAGCCTTCAGCTTTGCAATTACCTACGTCACCGACCTAGGACCATTAAAGGATCCTAATGTTCATGTTACCCTGCATAGACTGTGACGGCTAAAAGCAACACATTCTAAGGAAATCCAAGGGGCTATGACGAGCTCTAAGGTAGGGTGGTGAGTCAGTGCCATTCAGGAACTCGGATATAGGTGGTACCATAAATCTGGAGGGCATAGACGTCCTCCCTCTGGGGGACCTAGATTTTACTCCCAGGTACTAGAATTCCCATTCAACGGATTCGTTCGATTGAAAGAGATTGCCTTGGTTAGCTTAGACAAGGTACCGAAGGTAACGGTATTATTTCCTAAAGGGCAGGCCCGATCTGTCTGGACCAGGATGTTGTCAGCCTGGGGGGTACGATAATTCCAGGCTCTGCCCTTCCAGTTCGACCTACACGTTTGTTGGTCTGATCGGGTCAGTTGTGGGAAGTACGTTCTGTCTGAGACCTCTATCAGACAGGAATTGATAGTCGGTTTCCCACTCGTCATCACAGCCTTCCTCTGGTTCGACGATTTTGTATCTGACCCCCCATCATCAGGTGGTCTACCTCACTGATTCCCCAGGTACACAGTCCAACTCCGTTGGGATGTTTTGCCTGCATGCAGCCCTAGATCCGAACCCTCAGGCTCCTTTCATGGACACCAGAGAGGAAGCTACAGGAGTAGAAGACAGTCCCGACATCAAGGCGGACCTAGGAAAAAGGGGGCTCGGAGAAGGGAAGGACCTAGATTCACTCCCTCACAACGCGGTGGTCCTGGTAGAGGGAAGACTTTACCACTTTCGTGACCATTGGACTCGGTCTGTGGGATCATAGCATAGTCTCTAACGGTTTGAGATGAAAATGGCCTCAAGGTCCTCCTCCTCCGCCAGTGACCTTCTCCCAGAAATACACTCCCGTCCTGAAAGAGTACACCACAGGGTTACTCAAGAAAAAGCAATCAAACGACTATCTCTTAGGTATGGACCTTACTTCCCCGTGGGACCGTCACCACCTCTGTCGATCTTACCGACCGCTATTAGCTTGCGCCTATAGCTCGAAACTTCTCTTCTTATCTGGGTTTCCACCTAAGCAGGAAAGCCTTTGTGTTCAAGACATGCCCTTCGGCCTCAACATTGATCCCAGGATATTCACGAAACTGGGAGAGGCAGTGTTAGAACAACTCAGGAACCAAGAGATACAGATCATTGCTTATCTGGCCGGTTGGCTCATTTGGGCCCGGCCGGCCATAGAAGGTAACAGAGCTACGAAGGAATTTCTTCGATCGCTCGACAACCTGTGATTTCGGGTCAATCTCCATAAGTCTCGCCTGCGACCATCAGGCCACTTAGAATGGTTAGCCATTCAGTGGGACCTTTCGAAGCACACGTTGTCTCTCCCTTCCAAAAGTAAGAGGAATAGGTTCCAAGATCAAGAATTTCTCAAGCACAAACAGGTGTCCAAAGAGCCTAGAAAGTATCCTCGGCCTTTCCCAATTCACTTCAGTAACAGATCTCCTAATAAAAGCCAAACTCAAGACATCAATCGATTTTGGAGAAAGAGAGCTACAGTACCTATAAGAAGACAAGGTCTCGAAGATCCCCTCTGTCGGGAAAATGAGACTACGCCCATGGTCCGAACCGAAGAACCTCTCCAAAGCGGTTCCTCTACAATTCCCACCTCCACAAGTGACATTCCATTCAGCCGTGTCTCTAAGTGGATGGGGGGATTTCTCCGAACATCAGATGTTTCAGGTTCTTGGTCACTAGCCATGAAACAGTCCCATATCAATGTTCTCGAAGCCATGGCAGTGTTCTTGACCCTGAAGAGAGAGACTCCTCCGAGGTCGACCCACATCAGAGTAGTGTCAGACAGCACAGACGAGGTACACTACGGAAACAGGGGAGGATCCAAGTCACCCAACCTGAATCAGATCCTGGTCACTTTCTTCGCCTGGGCAACAGAAAAGAACTGGTTCCTGTCAGCA
The DNA here is from genome assembly GCF_036898095.1 of Palaemon carinicauda. Classification (NCBI taxonomy): domain Eukaryota; kingdom Metazoa; phylum Arthropoda; class Malacostraca; order Decapoda; family Palaemonidae; genus Palaemon; species Palaemon carinicauda. Next base: position 4,982,740 of record NC_090761.1, read on the forward strand.
CCTCACCTAGCGGGAGGCCAGGATGTGAGAACGGGCTCACTATCCAGGACGAGTTCCCTGGAGTCAGAATTTCACTCCGGTGGATACTCAGGTTCGTTCCAGGCATCCAGGTAGATCTATTCACATCTCAGATCAATCACAAATTTCCTTGTTATGTGACCCCAATCCTGGACCCTCGGGCTCATGCCATGGACGCATTACCCCGGGATTGGAATCATTAGAGGAAGATTTCCCTATCTCTCCCAGTGAATCTTCTAAAAACTTTAACACCGACTGCGCTCCTTCCGGGGCGCAGTGGTTTTAGTACCACCTCACTGCCCAAGAACAGTTGGTTTCCTCTCCTCCTCGAGTGGAAACTCCGTCCCATCCGGATTCCGTTCCTCAAACTGACCCGAGTATTCCAAACTCACTGTGTCAGATTACTCAAGGATGTCCAAAACCCTAACTTTGTGGACTACAGGAAGTTGGCAGCTCGTAGAGACTCGAACATTGAACCGGAAAACGATTTCTTACTCGAATCAGTCAAAAGGGACTCGACAATTCGCCAATATGATTCGGCCGTTAACCCCCAAAATAGGTGGTCACCTTGGAAAGTTATTCCTCTTCTCCAAGATACTTTTCTATGTCCGGTCACCACTCTCAGGGCCTTTTTAGCCACGACTGCTACCCGATCGTCTGGCCCCTTGTTTATCAGGGAACAAGGAGGTACCATTCCCATACGTGGTATTAGGCTATAGATCCTATACTTCGTTTGACAAGCCAATCCGGGATCATTTCCCCCAGAAGATGGACTTTGATGACCTTATAAAGTTCACGGGTTGGGAATCTCCTATGGTCTTCAAACGCCACTATCTAATGAACTTACAGGCTCTTAAATACCCAACAGTTGCAGCTGGGAGCCGTATCTCTCCCCAGTGATCTTTTGTTCTTCCTTTCATCCATCTCTTTTCTTCTCCCTCCTACCCGCCACTTGCACCACGACGCCGCTTCCTTGGTGGTTCGTTAGCCCTAAGTTTATTACATATTAGGTTATGTTTGTAACTATTATTGATTACCGTTGTTACAGGGTTGGGATATTCTTAGCCATGTCAGTTTTGTAGCATGTTTCCTCTGATACTCGGAGGCTTCCCTGTTATCATGTTTGTTTACCTTAATTATTTATGATTTTCTTTACATGGTGTTGTTTCTCTCCCCTCTTTAAATTAGTTATTGTTGGGCTTGGAAGGCATTCTCTGGTACATTTTCACCCGGCGCCACAGATCGACCCAGAAAAGGGATTTTGACGAAGGAAAAATCTATTTCTGGGGAGAGACCTGTGGCGCCCGGTGAAACCCTTCCCCTTTATTTTGCACAATCCCACCCTTTCCTTTCCAAGCCATCATGGCCAATACAGAAGGATGTTGTTCAGATGGCGCTCGCGTCGTGGCGTGGGTGGTGTGGCGCTGGTGGTTGGCAAGGGCCTTTGTATCGGCCCATCCCTTTGACGAAGGAATTAACTAAATGGAAGACAACCTGTGAATAGTGGATTTCACGCGCCTTTGCTTTATACACGACACCCTAAAGGTGCTCGCGCGAGGGTTGTAACCTCAGCATTCCATGCTTTTATCTTTCTCTGGTATAATTGGAAGGTTTTATCAGAAAAGGTATATAAGAAGGACTCTTTTCACCGGGCGCCACAGGTCTCTCCCCAGAAATAGATTTTTCCTTCGTCAAAATCCCTTTTTAAGGTCTTTGAAAGAATTTCTTTGATAGTCTCGTACTTTTTCAAAGTTGAACTAACGTTTTGTTTGTCTCGGCAGTTGTTGACGTTCAGAACGTTTCAACTTGCACTCTATCGTTACGATAGAGAAAGAATGTTCACGGTTTCACATTGCAGTAAGAGTAACCGTGTCTAGCGTTTTGTTCATTCTTTCTTAACTTAATGGTTTTGATCCTAATAAGGAACTTTTCTTTTTGGGAAATATTTCAGTTTTTTCCTTTAACAATAATATGTTTTAACGATATATATGATTGGGCTCTTCTCTCAGGTTCTAAGTCAAGAGAGAGAGAGAGAGAGAGATAGAGACGGAGGGAGAAAGAGGATAAACGTTTCCCTCAAGCCTGCCAGGCGTACGAGTAACGTCGTTATCGTTTTGCTCTTATCCCTAGTCTCTTTAGGGGAAGAAACTAAACGTTTCTAGAGTGATCTAGTGTTTAGTCTCTTTCCAGCCACTGAATTTTCTTTCATTAGATTTTTCTGTTACATTGTAATTCTGTTTTCGCAATTACTAACTTTTGAGAAGGATAGAATTGCGTGTTTCAGGTACAAACCACTTAAAGTTTCGAGTTCAGTGAAATAAGTGCAAACAGAAATCAAAGTGATAAGTGATTAGCGCAAAGTATGTCAGTGTTATGCGTGAGGGTACTTTTGTGCGCGCCAGTCGTCCTCCCAGTCCGGGACCTCTTGCAAGCTCCCAAGCCCAGGGGAGAAGCAATGTCGAAGGGCATAAGGGTTCGGCAGGCCTTGATCGGCGCACAGAAGTATCCTCGGTGGTTGTGGGCGTGTCTTACCGAGACCGTCACTCCCACCCGCAGACGATTGAGCCCTTATTTTGCTCGTCTGCAGAAGAGATTTAGAGGAGAAAATAAAGGCAGAGTTACGCTGGTCTCAGGTCTCAAGACCTCTTAAACGTAAAGTCCAGACCTATGCCAGACGTACGAAGTAAAGTTCAACAACCCGGCTGCACCCGTTCAGCCTGTGCTGCACCCGCCTGCACTCGCTGCACCCAGTCGCAACACCATCTGCCAGGCGTACGATGTTGTGGACTCTACTACAGTCCATGCAAGCACAGCTTTCGGACTTGATGCGTGAGGGTCGTGCTGAGAGTGTTGCACCTCCTGCACCTGTGGTGCACCAACCTCCTGCACCCGTTCAGCCTGTGCTGCACCCGCCTGCACCGGTGGTGCACCAACCTCCTGCACCCGTTCAGCCTGTGCTGCACCCGCCTGCACCGGTGGTGCACCAACCTCCTGCACCCGTTCAGCCTATGCTGCACCCGCCTGCACCGGTGGTGCACCAACCTCCTGCACCCGTTCAGCCTGTGCTGCACCCGCCTGCACTCGCTGCACCCAGTCGCAGCTCCATCTGCCAGGCGTACGATGTTGAACCACTTTCGGAGTTTGCTGTTCACAGCATTGTTCAGCCTCAGCCTTCTTTAAGGCAACCCTTGCTTTGGGATCAGGAGAGTTACACTCTTCCTCCTCCTCCCCTTGCTGCTCCTCCAGTGGTGCAACTCTCGGTTGGGGTACAACAACCTCTCCCCTCCGTGAGTCTGTCTGCTCAACCAGCGCTGCACCGAGTTCAACCCTCATCTAGGCAAGCTCATCTACACCATGCACTTGCGCCTCAGGAGCCTCAGCTTGCTAGAACTTTACCTTGTTCTGCGCAGCCTCAACCTTCTCATGCTCCACTCATCTCTCAGGAACAGGAACGGACTACTCCGCCTCCGTCCTCCGCTTAGCTGGTACAATCCTTGGGTGCAACTCTTGCTAGGAGTCAACCTCCTTCACCCTTGCACCTGCCTTCTGCTCCGTCTGTTGTTCAGCCTATGCAGTCTGAACCTCAGGTTTTCCCTCAAGTTGAGGAAACCTCTGTTGTTGTTCCAGCTCGTTCTGACTCTGCTGTTCAGCATACCATGGTTCAACCCCATGCAAGCATGCATTAAGCACTCTAGCTCTGGTCATGGAATTTCTGAGAAATGTTAAACGCCATGCACACGCTCTGCTTTCCTTTCAGCAGGCTCTGCTTACAGCAGGCTCTACTTCCTACATGCTCAGCATTCAGCATGCTCTGCATTCAGCATGCTCTGCATACAACATGCTCTGCATACAGCATGCTCTGCATTCAGCATGCTCTGCATACAGCATACTCTGCATACATCATGCTCTGCATACCTTACCGCATGCTTCTCAACACATCTTGGGTTGTTGCCAACTCACTAGACTGTCAAGCAGTTTCATAACGTTGCCTTCTAGTCTGCTGCTTTGCACCAGTGAACCCTCACTCAGAGAACTTAGCTTTTCTAGGATAAGGTCCCTGTAGATGAGAAAGTTCTTTTCTCCCTCCTTCTGATATTCCCTTGAGGACTCTGTCATTTGGAGGGAGCCTTTAGCTGCATAACCTCTTATGGACTTTTATTTAAGCATAACATGCTTACAGGGAAGGTAATGGTTACACTTCAGCCGCTAATCCCGTCTGTTACCACACCTGCTCCCATAGACCTTGAGCTGTGTTGCATGACATGCAGTCCAAGCTTAGTCCTTGTTAGAGGATTTTTTGTTTACGGAGTCAATGTGTCACGGGGAAGACGTTCAACAACCAACAGAAGGGACTTGTTGTGACGCAGTGGGCAACCTCAGCAACCCGTTAAGGAGTTGTCTGTACGACCCAGACAGTCTAGACAGATTCGGGTTGTCACTGTACTTCCTCGCTTGCCCATGATTGACAGTTTACAGACTGTGCAGCAGTATCATGATCTTGTGTCCGGCTCCGTCAGACGACTGGCTTTTAAGAGCTCCCTCAAGTCGTCGCTGTCTGGAGATTTTCAAATGGACTATGGATCTGACCAAGGAACTGGGCCTCCTGGTCAATTTTGAGGAGTCTCAGCTCGTCCCATCCCAGACCATTGTCTCCCTGGGTATGGATCTTCAGAGTCGAGCTTTTCGGGCTTTTCCGTCGGCCCCAAGGATCTTCCAAGCCCTAGAATGCATCCAGAGCATGCTGAGAAGGAACCGATGCTTAGTCAGGCAGTGGATGAGTCTAACAGGGACACTTTCATCGCTGGCCCTGTTCATCGAGTTAGGGAGACTCCACCTCCGCCCCCTTCAGTATCATCTAGCTGCTCACTGGATAAAGGACATGACGCTAGAGACGGGCTCAGTTCCTGTTTCCGAAGAGATGAGGTCTACTCTAACGTGGTGGAAGAACAGCATTCTTCTCAAGGAAGGTCTACCATTGGCTGTTCAGTCCTCCGACCACCGTCTCTTCTCGGACGCATCGGACACGGGCTGGGGTGCGACACTGGACGGACAGGAATGCTCGGGAACATGGAATCAGGAGCAAAGGACACTTCACATCTATTGCAAGGAGTTGTTGGCAGTTCATTTGGCCTTGATAAACTTCAAGTCCCTCCAGCTTAACAAGGTGGTGGAGGTGAACTCCGACTACACCACAGCCTTGGCTTACATCTCCAAGCAGGGAGGGACTCATTCGAGGAAGTTGTTCGAGATCGCAAGGGACCTCCTCATTTGGTCAAAAGATCGAAAGCTCACGCTGGTAACGAGGCTCATTCAGGGCGATATGAATGTCATGGCAGATCGCCTCAGCCGGAAGGGTCAGGTCTTCCCCACAGAGTGGACCCTTCACAAGAATGTTTGCAGCAGACTTTGGGCCCTGTGGGATCAGCCAACCATAGATCTATTCGCTACCTCGATGACCAAGAGGCTCCTCTTGTATTGTTCTCCGATTCCAGACCCAGCAGCAGTTCGCGTGGATGCCTTTCTGCTGGATTGGTCCCATCTCAACCTGTATGCATTCCCGCCGTTCAAGATTGTCAACAGGGTACTTCAGAAGTTCGCCTCTCACAAAGGGACACGGCTGACGTTGGTTGCTCCCCTCTGGCCCGCGAGAGAATGTTTCACTGAGGTACTGCAATGGCTGGTCGACGTTCCCAGGACTCTTCCTCCTAGAGTGGACCTTCTGCGTCAACCTCACGTAAAGAAGGTACTCCCAACCTCCACGCTCTTCGTCTGACTGCCTTCAGACTATCGAAAGACTCTCAAGAGCTAGAGGCTTTTCGAAGGAGGCAGCCAGAGCGATTGCCAGAGCAAGGACGACATCCACTCTCAGAGTCTATCAGTCTTTATGGGAAGTCTTCCGAAGCTGGTGCAAGGCCAATGCAGTTTTCCTCAACCAGTACCAATGTAACCCAGATTGCTGACTTCCTGTTACATCTAAGGAACGTAAGCTCCCTATCAGCTCCTACGATCAAGGGTTACAGAAGTTTGTTGGCAGCGGTTTTCCGCCACAGAGGCTTGGATCTTTCCTCCAACAAAGATCTACAGGACCTCTTAGGTCTTTTGAGACCTCAAAGGAACGTCGGTTGTCCACTCCAGGCTGGAATCTAGACGTGGTCCTAAGGTTCCTAATGTCATCAGGATTTGAACCGCTCCAATCAGCCTCTTTTAAGGACCTCACATTAAAAAACTCTTTTCCTCGTGTGCTTAGCAACAGGTAAAAGAGTAAGTGAGATCCACGCCTTCAGCAGGAACATAGGTTTCACATCTGAAACGGCTACATGTTCCTTGCGGCTCGGTTTTTTTTTTGGCTAAAACGAGCTTCCTTCCCGTCCTTGCCCTAAGTCGTTCGAGATCCCAAGCCTGTCCAACATGGTGGGGAACGAACTAGAGAGAGTACTTTGCCCTGTTAGAGCTCTTAAGTACTATTTAAGAAGGTCAAAACCATTACGAGGACAATCAGAAGCCTTATGGTGTGCTATCAAGAAGCCTTCTCTACCAATGTCTAAGAACTCAGTTTCTTACTACATCAGGCTTCTGATTAGAGAAGCAAATTCTCATCTGAAGGAAGAAGACCTTGCTTTGCTGAAGGTAAGGACACATGAAGTGAGAGCTGTGGCTACTTCAGTGGCCTTCAAACAGAACCGTTCTCTGCAGAGTGTTATGGATGCAACCTATTGGAGAAGCAAGTCAGTGTTCGCATCATTCTATCTCAAAGATGTCCAGTCTCTTTACGAGTACTGCTACACCCCTGGGTCCATTCGTAGCAACGAATGCAGTAGTAGGCGAGGGCTCAGCCACTACATTCCCATAATTCCATAACTTTTTAACCTTTCTCTTGAATACTTTTTATGGGTTGTTCGGTCGGCTAAGAAGCCTTCCACATCCTTTTTGATTTGGCGGGTGGTCAATTCTTTCTTGAGAAGCGCCGAGGTTAAAGGTTGTGATGAGGTCCTTTAGTATGGGTTGCAGCCCTGTATACTTTAGCACCTTTGGGTTGATTCAGCCTCCAAGAGGAACGCTGCGCTCAGTAAGGAAGACGAACTTAAAAAAGAGACAGAGTAACGGTTCAATTCGACTTCCTTACCAGGTACTTATTATTTCATTGTTATTTGAGATAACTGTTATATGAAATATGGGATACTTAGCTATCCTTTAATCTTGTACACTGGTTTTCACCCACCCCCCTGGGTGTGAATCAGCTACATGATTATCGGGTAAGTTTAATATTGAAAAATGTTATTTTCATTAGTAAAATAAATTTTTGAATATACTTACCCGATAATCATGATTTAATTGACCCTCCCTTCCTCCCCATAGAGAACCAGTGGGACCGAGGAATAATTGAGGAGGTGTCAACAAGAAGTACTTGAGTACCTGGCCACAGGTGGCGCTGGTAAGAACACCCCCTTCTAGTATTGTGATAGCTGGCGTATCCCTCCATAGAATTCTGTCGGGCAACAGAGTTGACAGCTACATGATTATCGGGTAAGTATATTCAAAAATTTATTTTACTAATGAAAATAACATTTTCTGTTATTTGCTGGTATTATGAACTTGCATTATACAACTTATTTCGCAATTACTACCTTTTAATGAAGGGTAGAATTGCGTGTTTCAGATAGAAATAAGTGCAAAACAGAAAATCGAAGTGATAAAGTGATATGCGCAAAATGTTACAGTGTTGCGTCCGAGGCGCAAAGTGTTACAGTGTTGCGTCCGAGGGTTCGTCTGTTCGTGCCTGTCGTTCACCTAGTCCGGGACCTCTTGCAAGCTCCCAAGCCCAGGGGAGAAGTAATGTCGAACGACTTATGGGTTCGAGAGGCCTTGACCAACGAACAGACGTTTTCCCTCTATGGTATCGGGTGTTTCTTACCAAGATCTCCCCTACCATAAGACGAGAGAGACGTTGTTTCTCCTCGCCATCCGTAGGCTTTTCGCATAAGAAACCTGTCACAAGGTTTCGAAGCCCTTAAGCGAAAGTCAGTCCTTTCAGGACAGGTCTAGCGTCCTGGTTACAGCCATTAGGACAGCTCTGACCCTTTGCAGTCATCGGATAACTGCTCGCCGCCTAACAAAAGCGCGTAACACAGACTCCGAAAGTCTTTTTTTGTAGGCAAAGTGTTGTGGTCACAGACGTTACCCTCGTCTATTACCACAACCATTTCCGTTGATCCTTAAGGGGTTATATGGCAAAACATGCAGTATATGCTTGCCTCCCTTATGGAAGACTATTCTGCCGATTAGTCCGTTGAGTCTAGCCGTTTATCTCATCGATATCCTGGCTTTCAGCCAACCTAACGTTCCTTTGTGCTTACTGTTGACGTTGGCGTAGCCTAGTCACGTCAGTCAGGTTGTTTAGAACCACACTCGATGCGGTCTCGTGTGGTTTTTCAGCCGCATTTGGACGTTAGGCCACTGGCTGATACTCCTGTTGACGTTCTAGACGTTCACTATCAATCGGAGTTGACTTGTTTTGACGCTGTGCGTCAACCTCCGCATTCTAGAGTTGTTTTGACTGCTCAGTCTAGGCAGTCAAAGCAGTCTCGAGTGGACGCTGTACGTCCTCACGCACCTGTTGTGGTTGACAGTTCACAGACTGTCAAGCAGTTACATGACGTTGCGTTCTGGTCCGCTACTAATGCACCAGTGAGAGACTCAGCTTTTATCGGACAAGGTTCCTGTAGATGAGGAAGTGGCTGTTCTCCCTCCTACTGATATTCCCTTGAGGACTCTGTCAGATGGAGAGGAGCCTTAAGCTGCTTAGCCTCCTATGGACTTTAATTAAACCATGATGATTTTTTTTTTTAAGGATCTTCGTCCGGATCTTGTAACTGCTGCTCCTCGTTCGCCTAAACGTCAGATCTTACACTAGGCCTAGCTACTTCGAAGCCGTTGTTTTTAAGCTAGTGCTCTCTCGCTCTCCTAGAGAGCGTTACGTTGGCTAGGCGACTGGTTTTTCACCAGGAGGAGTTTGGGGGATACAGCCTTTGCTTTCCCTTCTTTTAAACTGGTTTATAGAGCGAGAGTCTGATATGACACGAGAGAAGTTCTCGGCTTGGGAGTTCATGCCTCTGCCCAGATAGACTTCTCAATTCTGGTAGACTCTCCCCGGCGCCTAGCCAGGAGACGCTCCAAGTTGTTTACAGGTCAACTTCTCAGCTGTTGTCGAGCCTTTGAAGTTTTGCTGTACTATTATTTCACGCATAACAAGGCTTTCAGGGATGGTAAACGGTTCCGCCTCAGTCGCTAACCCCGTCTGTTGCCACACCTGCTCCCGTAGACCCTAAATGGGCTTTGCTGCAAGACATGCAGTCCAAGCTTGCGTCCTTGATAGAGGACTTAAATGCGGAGAAGAACCTTCTGGCCAACAACCTTCCAACCGGTCGGTTGTGCGCCCTGTTGACGCTGAGGTAACCTACTCGCGTCTGCCAGTTAAGGTGGTTCCTCCACCGATGCGACCCAGTGTGGGTTGCCAGCCGCACGTTGACGTTAAGCGACGCTCGGAGGTGGTTGTTGACGTTCAGGACGTTCAACAACCAGCAGAGGTGACTTGTTGTGACGCAGTGCGTCAACCTCAGCAACCCGGTAGGGTGTTGACTGCACAACCCAGACGGTCTAGACAGTTTCGGGTTGACGCTGTGCTTCCTCGCGCACCCATGGTTGTTGACAGTTCACAGACTGTGCAGCAGTTCCATGATATTGCGTCCGGCTCCGTCACGCATCCACCAGTGCGACCGGATTCAGCGAGTCAGACGTTGCCCACTCCGTTGCCGTTTCCTCATCAGTTTCGGATGAGGAACCCTCTGATGAGGACGTTGCTGAACAAGACGATCAGCCCCCAGCCCTGCTATCCATCCAGAAGGTGCTGAAGAAGGAACGCTGCTCAGTCAGGCTGTGGATGAGTCTGGTAGGGACGCTGTCATCCGTGTATCAATTTGTGTCACTAGGAAGACTACACCTCCGTCCTCTTCTATACCATCTAGCTTTTCACTGGAAAAAGGACAAGACGCTAGAAGCGGTCTCGATCCCGGTTTCCGAAAAGATAAAGTCTTGTCTGACTTGGTGAAAGGACTATATCAACCTAAGAGAGGGTCTTCCCCTGACTGTTCAGACTCCCAACCACGTTCTCTTCTCGGACGCATCGGACGTAGGCTGGGGTGCGACATTAGACGGTCGGGAATGCTCGGGAATATGGAACTCGAGTCAAAGGACAATGCATTTCAACTGCAAGGAGCTACTGGCAGTACGTCTGGCCTGGAAAAGCTTCAGGTCTCTCCTTCAAGGCAAAGTGGTGGAGGTGAACTCGGACAACACCACGGCTTTGGCGTACATCTCCAAGCAAGGAGGGACCTACTCTCTGACGTTGTACGAGATCGCAAGGGACCTCCTCACCTGGTCAAAAGGTCTAGACATATCACTAGTAACGAGGTTCATCCAAGGCAACTTGAATGTCATGGCAGATTGTCTCAGTCGGAAGGGACAAATAATTCCAA